>NC_091578.1:13019587-13039587 GCF_042767895.1 Penaeus vannamei | reverse complement strand
TTTGTCTTTCTATGTACATAACATTTCTTTTTTCCAAATCAATAAAAAGTAATTTCCATTATTTTTGTTTCGAATTAATGAGAGTAGAAAAATAAACGGCGTAACGAAATGCATATGAAAATAGTATTACCATACATTAAGAGCCTTTCTATTGCCATGTATCAGGAGGTTTAATGAGATGCATTTTACTAATTTCTTTATAATGATGTATTTCTTTATTTTTAGAATTAAATTGAAGTTATTTCTCAGGTTTATTAAGAGAGAGAGACAGTCTGCATGGATTATAATGTTGCAGAATTATTAATAAAAAAAGAAAATTTTCAAGCAATATTCCTTATTTTTAACCAATATTCATATTCCTTTCCACTTATATTATTGTAAATAGAATGACATAGACTGAGGTAGTTGTTACTCATAATTTTGGGACGGTTAATGGACAATTTTTCTTCTGATAAAAGACAAAATAAGTTGCATTAAGAGGCTCAGAATCTCAAAATAATGAATATTATCCTGGTAATTAGAAATCATCTATATATATATTTTTTTTTCATCACATGAGATTAAAGCCTGTGCAAATAATTTTCTTTATTTTATAGAATTGATATTATTGAATTGGTAATTAGATAGTAATTTTTGGTGATATTATCACATTATAATGTTTTATTTTCGTGTTTGATTCATATATTTCTTTTCCTTAAGGTTCAGTTACACAGATTTTACACTTACTTAGGATACCCTTGATATTTTAGGTATATATTTTCTTCACTGCTTCAGCACCATGTTAGTTCGGAGGTGTCATGTAGCTCGTCGTTCACGTGTATTTTTTTGCAGGCGGATACAGCAATGGAGGAGAGTTCACCATCACTTCCGACTCTGGGTTCAATGAACTCACGCCACCCCAGAGCATGGAAGATGAAATCACTACTCCGTAAGTCGATGTTTCCTTCCGTTTTATGTGCCAGATAATGTTTTCTCTAGATCCATTTGAGACTTTTAGGTCTGTGAAGGAAAACTTATCGTCTGAATCAACCCAGAAATGGCAAAGTCAGGTAATTGCAAGGGCCTCATCTGTTTGGCAAATTTGTAAAGAACTGGAAGCCTCAACCATTTATTATCATGGAAGCTGGAGCAAGGACCAGATCCTTATTTGTCATTAAATTCATAGGGAGATTTACAAGCTCTGTGATGTCAGAATACATGTCATTGAGGCCTGCTAGCCACAACCTGAATGCTAAATGCATGGAGGCCAGTGACAGGAGCATAGTTTTGTTAATTGCATTTACCTGCTGGAGATTTTGTATTTTTTATTGTTTTTCATTTACTTCATACTTAAACTGGATTTTTTTTTTTTTTTTTTTTTTTTTTTTTTTTTTTTTGAGTGTGTGGGTGTTTAGAGTCAGTTCCATTACTATAACAAAATATTTTTTAGAAATATTTAAAAATGATTTTTTTCTTGATACAGGACAAGTTCAAGTCAAGAAGATACAAGTGTAAGGCTCGAGAACCACTTTGGCGATGACAACACCAATGACAGTTCTGTGAATGGCTGCACTGACAACTGGCCAACTGGGATGCCTACTAGTCAGGAGGATGATGATGAGGATGACAGAAGATCTGTCGCATCAACTGCATCAAATCTGAGTGGCTTGTCGGACTTCTCCAATTTCTCTGGGAAAGATTGGAAGCCATGTGCTGGTAAGACATGTTGAGCATCACTTCCCAATCAATTTTTTTTTTCAGGTATTAAGTTTTAGTGCTAAATGTAGAAAAAGTATGAATGAGAATGAATATCTTACAAGAAATGTATTTGATTGGCTTTGAATATATCTTCGTCAGATATGGATATATTTCTGATGAAGTTATATTCCAATCTGGTCAAATACATCTCTTGTATTGAGAAGATTCATTCTCATTCATACCTCTTCTACATTTGTAAACATTAATATGGTTCCTCTTTACTGCCAAATTTGTGTTTCTCAGTCGAAGGTAGGTGAAGCTAACTTGATTATTACTGCAAGTAATTGACTCAATGTACCTAGGTTTGTAGGTAGTTTTCAGATTTGTTATTTACTCAATTTATAAAGTTTAGACTGCATCCTCCTGAGATTATCTTTCAGTCACTGTGACCTCTCCACCTCCCTTATGGCATTTTTAAAAGTAATCTGTTATAAGAGCTGCCATGCAGTTAAGAGGTCAGAATTCAAAAAGGGAAAGGGACATCCTCCAAAATAATTTTATCAACAAATTAACAGTAAATTAGTATCCTTAAGGATTGAAATTGTCCCCTGACCTATTACCATAATAACATTTAATTTTGCAGAAAAATGCAAAATTTTCCCTATTCTTCCTATTACTTTATATATATATATATATATATATATATATATATATAATATATATATATATATATATATATATATATATATGTAATATATATATATATATATATATATATATATATATATATATATATGTAATATATATATATATATTTATATATATATATGTAATATATATATATAAATGTAATATATATATACATATATATATATATGTAATATATATATATATATATATATATATATATATATATATATATATATATATATATATGTAACATATATATATATATATATATATATATATATATATATATATATATATATATTACATATATATATATATATATATATATATATATATATATATATATATATATATATATATATATATATATATATATATATATATATATATATATATATATATATATATATATATATATATATATATATATATATAATATATATATATATATATATATACATATATATAATATTATACATATATATATATATATATATATATATATATATATATATATATATATATATATATATATATATATATATATATATATATATATATATATATATATATATATATATATATATATATATATATATATATATATATATATATATATATATATATATATATATATATATATATATATATATATTACATAACATTTATATATTGCATAATATATATATATATATATATGTATATTTACATATATATATAATATATATATATATATATATATATATATGTAATATATATATATATATATATATGTAATATATATATACATAAATATATATATGTAATATATATTAATATATATATACATATTCATATATATATAGATATATATATATATATATATATATATATATGTATATATATATATATATGTAATATAGATATATATATAGATATATATTTATATATATATATAAATATATATATATATATATATATATATATATATATATATATATATAGAAATATATACCAATTTTATCCCCCACACCCACAATTCTCCCCCATTTAGGGATGGTCCCTTAAGCCAGTTACTGCAGTTCTTAATCTTTGTACAGGTTTCATTTCAATATTTATTGTTATGTTTGTAGGCAGTATATTATTTTTTATGTTGATTGTTGCATAGTCAATTGTGCCTTCTCTTCCCAAGGTCCAATGTCGTGGGTTCAACAGCAGATGTTAAGAGGTGTCAACCCGCGGACAGTCTTGAATCAAATCTTGGGTTCGACAAGAGAAATCCCGGATGGAGTTGCTGATGATGCCCTATGGCGATTAATTGTCAACATGCTGTCTGAACCTCCCCGACGTGAAAAATTAAGGCATATCAATACTCTAGAGGATGTTGTGAGATTAATGAAAGCATGTCAGAAAATCATTGTTCTGACTGGTGCAGGAGTAAGTTGATAAATTTTTTTCTATTATTATTTTAGTAAAAAGTGTATATGAAGAAAAAAAAAAAAATCTTCCCTAAATAAGATTTTTGCTTCTCCTTGTCCTTGAATATTTATCTGTTTCAATTCTTTTAAAAGATTTGTATCATAAAATTTTAGATAACTTGGAAATAGTGCTTTTAAACTGATTTATATCTAAATTTTCAACAGGTATCAGTTTCCTGTGGAATCCCAGATTTTAGGAGTCGAGATGGAATCTATGCCCGACTTGCTGTAGATTTCCCAGACCTGCCAGATCCACAAGCTATGTTTGACATCCACTACTTCAGGCGTGATCCAAGACCGTTCTTTAAGTTTGCTCGTGAAATATACCCAGGCCAGTTTACTCCATCACTTTGTCACAGGTAAGGGAAGGTGCCTAACTTTACAGTTTGGATGTATATGACTTTGAGTAGACATAAAGTGAATGATCAAAATATGTTTCTGGGAAGTAACCCATTGTTTATTTTTTCAGATTTATCCGTCTTATAGAACAGCACAACAAATTATTGCGAAATTACACACAGAATATTGACACATTAGAACAAGTTGCAGGAATAAAAGACGTCATCCAGTGCCATGGTAATTATAATATATCTAAGCTTGTCAGATGTATTTAGTATGTGCTTGTCATATGTGCTTGGTATTGTAATCAAGAAAAATCCTTTGAACTTCATTGATTTTTTTCTTTCAGGTTCATTTGCAACAGCAACTTGTCAGGTTTGTGGTTACAAAGTAGATGCTGAAGCCATTAAAGGAGATATATTTGCCCAGAGAATTCCACAATGCCCAAAGTGTACAGAGAATGAAGAAACCACTCAAGGAAGTAGAATAGCTGGTGATGAGCAAAAAATAGAAGATGCCGTTAGTAGACAAACTGAAACAAATGGCCTGGACTTCATGCAACAGAGACAAACAGGTGAGATATAAAAAAAAGATAATAATTAAAAAATAAAGTGCAATGCAATTAATGTCTAAGTATATTATATGTGGGTCTACTTAGCCTTGTTTTTTTTTTCCAGTATAAGCTCACTGCTTATTTGTTCTTCGTTATTTATTGAATTCTTGTCTTTTTATTATACAGGTAGATTTTTTATTAACTGTATGGGAAAGAGGTAGAGCAGTCCTAACAGCACAAATTCCTTTTCAGATCCCCAGTCGTTACCACCGCAACCTATAATGAAGCCAGACATTGTGTTCTTTGGAGAGGGTTTACCTGATGAGTTTCATGACAGAATGGCAGAAGACAAGGATGAGTGTGACCTACTCATTGTCATTGGCTCTTCCCTCAAAGTGCGGCCAGTAGCTCTGATTCCAAGTAAGTGATTTGTGTGTCTGATGTGAAGGGATCCTGTAAATAACACTTAAGATCAGTTTGGTTATGTTCAAATATTTTATATAAATGGTGTATAACTTTTGAAAGTTAAAGATTATCTTTGGTATATTCGAATGGTAAATACTGTATGTATGGTATATTTCTTATTGCTAGATAGGAACATTTATTGCATCAGTTAATTCTATAGATTTTATATGATGACTAATGGGATAATTCCTTTAAAAATGTTTATCTAATGTGTGGAAGTAAAGCATATTAAGAGAGTTAGTTTGGTTGTATTTATCATCATCATCATTATTATTTTTCATCTGATCAATTAATCTCATTCTGATATTAATTTCCTTTTTTTTCCTCCTGCAGGTTCAGTTCCTTCACACGTGCCTCAGATATTGATTAATCGTGAACCCTTACGACACCTCACCTTTGATGTAGAACTTTTAGGTGATTGTGATATAATTATCAATGAGCTTTGTCGGAGGTATGTACAAAGTACTTTACATGTATTTTAAGTGTTACTCAATTTAATTTTGCAAAATAGTATATGTTTTTATGGATATCTATGCACATATATTAAGATAGTATATGTTTTTATGTACATCTATGTACATATATTATTAATTTTGTTTGGTTTTCCCCCAGACTGGGCAGAGGGTGGGACGAATTGAGTCAGACAGAACCTCTGACAGAGATTAGAGAACTGCCACCCAGACCAATTCCAGGCATCAGTGTAAATATTAGTAATGGTGATGGTGATGACACAAACGCTGCACCAGGACCATCGTTAATAGCCCCACAACATGCACCACACCCTCGAGATGAGAGTGATATTGAAGCCCTGAGAGCGTGCTGGGCCCCCAAGATCCGGGAGACGATGGCTTCAAGATTACCAGGTATAACATAATGTTTAATAAAATCAAATTTTACAAAACTTTTTATGTTTTACTAATAGATTCAGTGAGCATGCAATGTCTCCTCTTTTTCTTCAGCATCCTGACATTAGTTTAAGAAACAGAGTAGTAGAATAAAAGTAAATTATGTTGGAAATAAAAGATAAAAGCAAGTTTACTAGAATGGTTAGAATATCTCTGTAACAGTTGATGTTGACTAACTTCTATGATTTCTGTGATTTCAGACAATACTTTCCTGTATACTGGCACCCACAAGTACATTTTCCCAGGAGCAGAAGTTTATTATGACCCTGATGATGAATTTGAAGACAACAAATCTCTAAGTTCAGAATCTGAGTCAGAAGAGGTGGAGCCAGGAGAAGACAGCCAAATAGAACAGGAAGAGGAAAGCCAAGAATCGTTCCACAGTAACCAGACTCCTGCATCCTCCTGTCACCATCCAAGACTGGAAGATTTCAATTCTACAGATGCTCCACATCTCTCTCCTGATGATGTAGTCAGCCTTCTCTCCACTGCTGATAATGGCCAGGCCCATGAGCATATAGAGGATTGGACCAGTCTCAATGCCAGCTTAGATACCTCCTTGGACTGTGACCACACCTTACCAGATTATGATACAGATGACACACACAATCACATAGCAGACACTACTTCAAAAGTGCCTGAGCTTTTGGCTGACAGTTGTTCTCCTCCCACAAATCTATGACCTTGCTTCAGGAAAGAAATAAGGCTATAAATCCTCAAAGTCCTTTTTGCCTCATGAGTTATTAAGGCTGCTGTTTGAAGGATCTGGAAGGGAATCCGCCAGTAAAGACGTGAGTTCTTTTTGGTAATGTAACTTTCCCTTGGACAGCAGAGGTCAGTCGCTTTCACATCTCGGCACTTAAGCTATAAATGATAGCAGCTTTAATTCAGAAATTATGTGTAGTTGATTAATTATTTAAAAACCGTCCTTACTTTGAGTTTCTTCCAACTCTGCATGTCTCAAGATGGTAGCCAGATAAAAATTACAAATATATTTGACTAGGCCAACAGTCCTTATTTTAAAATAATGTGCAATCTTCAAGGTACGAGAGAGTTTTGATATAACTAATAAGAGGGTACAAATCTTCAGTTAAAGGAAAAGATTGTGTAGAGTTCAGCATCATAGGAGGGATGGGGAGTAGGCATATTTCTTCCATACATGTTTATAAACCTAAAATTTTGAATGTATAAAGACATGATATGCCTGTGTGACTGAAGTTAGAACTGAATATAACTGTTTTCAAATCTTTGGTAAATGATCTCCATCATACAGGTTAATGGTGACAGCTTTGGAAATTGTGAAAGATTATTGTGTATATTTGTAGTGTCAGTCTATTTGAACACAATTTTTTGGGTTTGTCACTGTTCGGTCTAATAAGTTTTTACACTTTGTTCATCTTAAGAGACCTAAAAGTTCTTGATCTTGGATGTTGGCAGATTTGTGTGACATGAGGGTGTAAGTCTTGACATGCATTCAGCATGTGCTATTCATTAGGAAAATATTGTATTTTACAAAGGCTACAATCTTTATTGTTGCTCATTTCTAGAGTGTCAGCTTAACAGGTTATGGAGATTGAATATTGCCAGTATGAGTGAAGTATGAAAAAAAAGGAAAAAAAAACACACACCAACTGGGATCTGGTTTCTCTTGGCTTTCGTAGTTGGGACGTGAAAGAAGTTGTTTTATCGTTTTAGTTTCTTCACGAGTGTAATGTTTTAAGTTTCATATATGTTGTGTTAGTTTCTATTTATTGACTGAGATATATCCTAATTTTCATATAAAACTTGTATTTTGATATATTCATGGTTTGTTGTGATATATATAGATATATGGCAAAGTTTTCCACTTTTATTTAGATAAGGAATTCATTTGTCCCCAGACCAAGGAGACTACCACCTCCCAGCTGGTGGGTGCTGACAGGGTTGTCTGAAGTAGCCTCATATTTGCTTTTATGTCTCCTCAGCTCACTGTCTTGCTTGTCAATGTACTACCTGTCCTAGGCATAAAGGGAACCGTGGCATGTTGGAAAGAATAACCAACTTCTTTGCTTTTTCATATCTTTTATATGTTTGAGAGTCATTTGGAAGTTGTGTATTCTCAAAGAAAAGGTAGAAAGAAGAGAATGCTGCGTGTAAGGGTATGTATGCCCTTTTATATCCTGATGCCTCTGCTGAAAATTGAGTGTTGTGGGTGCTTCAATGAAAGGTTTTAGGGAATTTCCATCACTGTACAAGTTTTCTTCAGTGAGGCTAGCTTGGACCCCCTGTTTGTATGGAAATGGTTGATTTTTTTTTTCTTTTTTTATGGGTTATGTTCATATTTTATGGAGAGAATTATCATTAGGTCCTACCTCAATTTTCTGTTCATGTAGTCATTTTATAAGGAGCTTTGACATATTGTCCATCAGTTTATAACTTGTCATCTGGTATCCTTATTGTGACTTTTGTATGTTATTCCCATTTTTTTTATTGTATTTTTTGTGAGGATTTTTGCCCTCATTGTACAAGTCTCAAAGGCTACCAAGGATTGTTATGTCCTGTTTTATAAAATTTTGTAACAGTTCATTGATTGCCAACTAACATTTTTTCTTTTGCATTTATGATCCAATCATGTCAGGTGAACATTTATATATATACCTTTGTATAATCTGCTAAAAATACTGGGTATGGTATTATGTATGTTGATGATATGTGAGGTATTATCTGTTACCTGTGACTTGACTTATATTCTGTATGACTGCAAATTAGCATGGACAATGTTAAAAGGGATAATATTATTTCAAGCAAGTGCAAAATCGTAGATAGCACTCCATAATAGGAATCAATTTGACATTTTCTTATTTTAAAACAAAAGTGTAAAAGTATCTTTCTTCTTTTAACAGGACATTTCCCCTTACTTTTGAAGAAGTCCCAATATGTGTGTATTTAAGTGACATTTATGAAAGGACTTTTTTCTAGCATCTGTTTAGGACTTTTTATCTTTTTATTACAAACATTGAATTTCGAGGATAACAAGATCTCAGGGCATTTAGAAATTACATAAATACCAAATGTGGGGGAACTGTTAAGCGTATTTAACCGAAACAGGATGTTGATGATTATATTGATGTACAAATTCTTGACTACTGACACTAGGTATCATCAAACACTGAAATGGTTGTAATATTTTACAGATCACTAGAGGTTATTTTTCATCCTGTAGGATCAACGTGAACTTGTACTTAGGAATTGAGATGGTATTTCCCCCTTATTGTATTTACCCAAGTATATTTGCAGATTATCCTCTTTCCATCTCTATCTTTACCTTTCCCCCTTTTTTATTCTTGTATGCTAGGTGCTACTCATGTGCACTGTCATAGGATCTCAAAAAAGCTATAAAAAAAAAAAAAAAAAAAAAAAGTAGGGCTGCATACACTTGAAAGCAAGAAAGGGATGGAATGACGTCATTTCACAGAGGATCAGGAGCCGTTTCTTAGTTTTTAGCACTTTGGATACGCTCCCACTAAGCTTGCCTTGGTGTTTGATTCAGTATGGCATGACTTCCCCCTCCCCCACCCCTGAAGACTTTCAATACCTTAAATGTAAATTTTTTTGTAAAGTGTCGCTGTTTAGCATCAAGGGTCCAATGGCGTAAAACCATATTGTTGCTGTTACACATTAAGACTTGCCTATGGTACAACTGCAGCTTTTTCATGTGGCCTATAATGCATATGTTCTCTTTGTCTGAGCTAAGAACAGCAATAAAATTTATCCTTTTTTTGTAGCCGATATTTTTTTTTACATCCAATCAGTATCATGATATATTAGTTGTAAGCAGTGTAAAGAAATATGAAAGAACATATCCATTTGAACAGATGAACTATTTGAGTTTGCTATAATATAGATATTTTCAGAAAGCTTTTATCCATCTTTTTCAGTAATTGAAAGTAAAGATATTGGCTTAAGTATTATATTTTTGTGCAATCATTATTTTCATAGAATACTAAGATTTAGTTATAGTTAATAATGATTAATCAGTAGTATAAAACATAATTTGATAAGAAAATGGAACTTCAAATTACTACTAAACTTTTTTATCTCTTGAATGTGATGCAAGCTGAGATAGCCTTAGGCAATTGCTGGAAAAAATGCCATTGTATGTGGCAGTTTGTTAAAGACATGTTCTCCCTGAGAAAAAAAGTGAGAGAACAATACAGGATTGAAGGGAAGACTGGTATTTCAATTGAAATCCTTTTCCAAATCTTTTTCATGAATTTTCCTTTTTTTATGGAATGAATGAATCAACATACACAGGGTCTGTATAGGCAAATGGTGACCCCATCCCCCCATAACACCCCCCAATCCCTTGCCCGTTGTTGTGGGGGGCTTAGGAGACGGAGACTGAGACCCAATGCAAGTATCTCCCCTGCCTAGGGCCTCAGCCCTCAACTTGACTAATTTTGCATGCTCTTTTCCTCTTCCAGCTTTTTGTTTCCGTCTCTTCTCCAACCCCTTCTACTATCTACTTCCTAAGGTGTAAGAGCTGTGCTGAAAGGATGAAAGGCTAACCGTGTGCCAGTCCTGAACGGCCTGCGGGAACCATGGGCACGGTACTCCCCTGATTTAATTGTCTAGCCCTTACCCCCTATATGTCCCTTTACATAATCAAGGCTTCCTATGGCCAGTAATGAAGATACAATACCTCTATCAGGGGCAATGAGGCTTGCCCCTTCATCAAATAGCCCCACCGGCTCCCCGACCCCAAGCTCTCCTTTGACCACGACTCCGAACACTGAAACTACTACCCACTCCTCAATGCCTACTAGTGCATTACCCACCCAAGCAGAGACTCAATATCCAGAAGACATTCCTACCCTCCCAATTTCATCAAATTCATCAACTCTACCCCTACAACCTTCTTCATCAAACACCCCAACCTCCCTTATTACTACCTTACAGTCTTATTCTCCATCTCTCTGTAATACTACTCCCCTCAACAACACTCCCGCTTTCACATGCCCCCGTCCTTCTACCACCACCAACCCTACAAATATCTTGACTACTCTGTTTAGCCCAGCTAAATGGGACCGATTTTTCGTGATTCCCCCTACAGCTCCTTACTCAAGCAACACTCTTCTCTTTCAACAATGTCTTCAAAAACATGTAGGCAGAGTCCCTTTCTGTACCTGATGTGATTGCTCCTGTCTCGTAACAGTCAGATCTGAAGCTAAAGCTATAGCATTATCAAAACTAACTGATCTCTCTGGCAACCCTACCCCTGCAGAACCTCATCCAACTCTTAATACTTGTAGCAGAACTGTCTCTATCTCCCTAGCAAACTGCCCAGTCGATAACAAAGATTGGTCAGATTGTGAAGACTTGCTCGGCTGCCTCAAAGACCAGGACGTGATATCAGCACATTGCTACTCCATTCCTCCTAGAGGTCATCGAAAGAAACCCACCAACATTGCCAAAATTACTTACAGTACACAAGACATTCCTGTTCGTATTTACATTGGTGGACAATCCCTCCCTGTTCAACCATACCAACTTCCTTCTTGTCAATGTCAAAATTGTTGGCGATTTGGACATCCTGCCAAACACTGCCGCTCCACAGACCGATACCCCCTCTGTGCCCAACCTGGTCATAACAGATCAAACTGCCCTGCACAAACATGTACATGTGCTAACTGTGGCGGCCCCCATAATGTATTTTATAGAGGCTGTCCCACTTACAAGTTTGAGTCTGAGGTAGCAGCTCTCAGATACAAAAATGGGTCTCACTCTACATGAAGCCAGACAGGAAGCATGCTGACAAGGTTTCTCTTATAGTCCCTACTCCAGTAATGTCGCTCGCTCTGCCCCTCCACCTCAAGATATTCCTACGCCCTTCCCTATACCTACTTACTACCACTTCTACCACTTCCACTTCTACATTCAACCTCCCCCAGTCAAATTCTTTTGCCACTCTAAATCCAGACACCCCAGTCTCAACCACAGCTCCAATCTCAACTACAGCCCCAACACCATCCCCTCTCCCTCCCCACACTACCTGCAGGAGACAGACTAAACGTTCCACCCCTTCTTCCCCTACCGCACACTCACCTCCACTTACCTTTACCTTTACTCTTCAGACACCAATCTCCTCTTCCCCCCCTCATAAGAAAACCTTTGTCCCACAAAACTCCCCAAGCAACTCCACTGCAGAAACTATGGAAGACATTCAAAGATATATGTTTGAGACACAAAATTCCATAACTCATGCTCCCTCCACACTTGAAGTGATTGCCAATATCCATACCCCTCCTACTCATATTCCCCCTACGCCCCTTCCTCCTACTCCCTCTCAACACAACTTAGCCCTCTCAATTCCGTCCACCACCGATATCCATCCTCCCGATACCCATCCTCCTGAAATCCATCCCCCTCTTACTCATAGCACCCCTACACCACTTCCTCCTAATCCCTCCCAAGACAACACATCCCCTTCAACTCCAAATATCCATCCTTCCTATATCCATCCTTCTACCACTAATATTCCCCCACACCACTTCCTCCTACTCCCTCCCAACACAACCTCCCCTCTTCAACTCCAACTATATGCACATTCTCCCTCCCTCCATCCCCTCTATCTTTTCCACTCCTTCCCGGATACACAGGGGAATCACTCATGTCACAACACCCTCTAGCTCGTTCCCCCCCAGATTCCCCAACATGTATCGGCGCTTTCACTCATAAAATAACTAAGATATAACTCTCCCACATTGGAATATTCGTGGTTTCCGTTATCACAAACCAGACCTATGTCATATCCTTGCTTCTTATAACAACCTTTTCTCTTTCCTCAGATGCATAAATATCCTTTACTTGATCTAATTCCCTTACCTAAACCACCATAACCCTTTCCCTCATCAACCCCCTTACCCATCTTCAACTTTCCAACATTAGATAGTTGACGCATACCAACTATCACCTGACATCACCCTTTACTATACTTTCCTATAGTGCTATATGACCTTAGATGTCTAGCACATTTATTTTGCTTTTAACCATTAACCACTAACCCTCATAACATGCCCACTGTTATTGTGGGAGCATAGGATCCAGGGACTTAGGCTCAATGTTGGGGGTCTACCTTACCTTGGGCCTCAGCCCTTGGCTCAAATAATTTTGCATGGTCTTTTTTTCTCCCCCATTCCTTTTTCTTCTCTTCTTCAAATCCTTCTGTCCACTTCCTAAAGGGTAAGAGATTTGCTGAAAGGATGAAAGGCTGGATTTGTGTTAGTCCTGAATGGCCTCGGGGAGTGTGGCACAGTTAATCACCTACCTATCCCTTACCTATCATATGGACCCTGCAGGGTAAACGTATCTTTGCCCCACATATTCCAGACTCACCATGGCTAATAATAAAGACTTTGTACCCATATTAAGGGCATGAAGGCTTGCCCCTCGTCATTTGATTTTTCTGGTTTCCTGACACCTGCCTCTCCTATGATCAGGGCTCTGACCAATGCTACTACTAACCCCTCCTTGATGTATGCTGTCAACTTAATCCATTCGAAATCATCCATCCAGGTTAATGCTCATCCTTCAGAATACATCCCTTCCTCTCTCCTAATATCTGTCACTACATCTGCACAGTCCTCTCCATTTTCTGCCTCCTCCCTTATTACTACTCTTCATCCTTGTGGTTCTCCCCACCTCTTTCCACATCACTCCTTTTTCCTCCTACCCTCATCCTTCTACTACTTTCACCTCTACAAACCTTTTGAGTATGCTTTTTAGCCCAGCTAAGTGAGATCAATTCTTTGCGATTCCCTCTACAGCTCCTTACTCTGACAATACCATCCTCTTCCAACAATGTCTCCAAAAACAAGTAGGCAGAGTTTCCTTTCACAGGCATTCCAATCATTCATGCCTTGTAATTGTTACATCTGAGTTCCAAGTTCAAACATTATCTACCTTGACTGAATTTACTGGCAAACCTACTCCTGCCCAACCTCACTCCTCTCTTAATACTTGTACTGGAATGTTTCCATCCCCCGGCCTGATTGCCCTGTCTACAATTGGTCAGACTAAAAATGACTTGTTTGCCTGCCTCACTGACTATGATGCAATAGCAGTACAGTCCTACACTATTTCTACCAGAGGCCACCAATATTTCCAAGATTACCTTTCATAAGCTTGACTTTCTAATGGTGAAAGGATTATCAAGATTTGCAGAAAGAATAAACTATAGTTTCTGATATGTGGTTTCAACAGAAAGAAAAGACTAGGCACAAACTAAGAATCAAATAGATTATATTCTCGTCAGTACCAGATACAGAAACAGTATAAGAAATTGAGATCACAACCTTGATATAATAAAACTTCAGATCAAACTAAAGAATAACAAGAAGAAAAGGACAGACATCAAGAGATGGAATGTTGCAGCACGAAAGTGTAAAGAAACAATATACAGAGAAAATGGAACAAAAGGCAAAGGACATAGGGGATAGCATCTGAATGTTAATGAGACCTGGGAACAAATGAAAGAATGTATAATAAAGTCGCAGGAAACATAACTGGAACAAAAAATGCAGAAAAAAGGCAACGATTTATGACTTGTGAAATCTTGAAGAGGCAACGATTTATGATTTGTGAAATCTTGAAGATGATGGAAAAAAAAAGAACTGAGAAATCAAGGTAAAGAAATGAACAAGAAAATAAAGAAGAAATGCAGGAAAGCAAAAGAATATTATAGCAAGAAATATTGAGCTAGAAGATCTGGATGCAATACATAGCCCTAACATCTATAGAAATATTAAAGAATTTGAACCAAGGAAAGCAAGGATTAACTTAGGAATTCAAGATAAAAATGGGCAACTGTTGAATGAAGATGACCAAATAAATAAAAGATGGGAAAAATACATAGAAGGAGAACTTTACAATGATGATTGATCTAAAAAGGGTGAGTGTTACTAAGAAATTAAAATGCTATAGAACTATATCTCAGAAGAAGAACCCCAAGACAGTAAAGAACCTCCCTAAAAATATGGCTGGAGGGTGTAATGGTTAATGGTTAAAAAGCAAAATAAATGTGCTAGACATAGGAATGTACAGTAAAGGGTGATGAAGGGTGATAGTTGTTATGTGTCAACTATCCAGAGTAGTATTGAAAGGTTAAAGATGGGTAAAGGCATTGATGAGTGAATGATTTATGATGGGTTTAGGTAAGGGGATTAGATCAAGTGAAGGATATGTATGTGTCTGAGGAAGGAGAATATCTCAAAGCAGAAAGTGTGGGATTCTGTAAGGATGTCTGATAGGTTAGGATGTTGGTGAAGGGAGGATAGGTGGGGGAAACCAGAGGTGCAGGCAGTAGTAAAGTGTGGACAGGACAACAGAATGTGTGGAACTGAAAGAGGGACATTATATCGGGAGTTGGAAATTGGTACAGGAGGATTTGCAAGAAAAGTCTTTTGGAAGTAGATAATGGATGGGTTATGGGAAGGATATGACAAAGGTCAGGCCTATGAGAACAGAAACAGATGATATTCCAGTGTAGGAGAGCTATTACTTAGTTGATCTACAAGTGACAATGGTTACAGTGCATTTTGGAGAATTTGAAGAGGAAGGGGCTAGGGGGTGGAGGGTGTGATAATATTCAAGCAGAGTTTTATCAAAGCTTATAAGCTTTGTAATGTTAAAAGTCATCAGTGATATCTGAAACTGGTATTCTTCCTAAAGATTTTGCACAGAGTATTTTTAAACCAATATCTAAAGTCAACAAAGCCAAAGATTGCAGTGACTTTCAAACAATTAGCCAAATCAGCCATGCATCGAAAATTCTACTTCAAATAACTTAAAATCAAATTACACCCTTAGTTGAAGCAAGTGTTAGTGAGGGCCAGTTATAGTTTAGAAATGGTAGAGGAATAAGGGATGGCCTTTTTCAAATAAAAATAATCAGTGAAAGAATGATAAAGAAAAACAGAAATTTGTATCTGTTTTATCAACTATGCCAAAGCTTTTGATAGAATTAATCAGAAAGTTAATAACAAATGAAGAAAGCTACCATCCCAGAGCATGATACAAGATTAATTGCAAATTCGTACTGGAACCATAAAGCAGTAATAGGAACAAGGTGATAATAAGGAGAAAATCAGGATCAAAAGACAGGGATGCACTCTATCACGAAAACTGTTCAACTTATATAGTGAATTTTTAATTCAAGAGGCACTAGAAGCAGCTGAAGGTATAATAATTATTGGAGTTAACATAACTAACAATATTCATATGCTAATGTCCTGTTGGCAGAAAGTGAAGAAGCATTACAAAACATGATCAATAGGTTATGTGATATTTGTTACATATGGTATCTCTCTGAATGCAAAGAAAACTAAATTGATGTTAATCAAAAAAAGTAACAAAGATCATTCAATTAATGTAAATGCAGAAGGAACAAGACTAGAAGTAGAATATAAACATCTAGGGCATTGGATAACAACAGATGGCAAATGCATAGAAGAAAAGAAAAGAAGAATTGGTAGAGCTAAAGGTGAATTCTGGGAGCTGAAAGAATTACTATGCAAAGACCTGAACATTAAAATGAAGAGATGGATTCTAGAAACCTAAATCTTTTCAAAAGTCAACTTTGGTTATGAGAGTTAGACATATGGAAAAGAAGTTATAAGGAGAGTAAGAGCTTTTAAAAACAAAATTTTAAGGATTAGCTGGAAGACTCATGTCACATATGAAATGGTTAAAAAAAGGATGTGCTATCAGCTTAAGTTGGCAACAAGGCTGTGCCAAAGGAAAGGCAGGTTTGCAGGGCTTATTCTGAGGAGAACAAAAGGAGGGTTTGCTAGTCTTGTTATTGAAGTTACCATCCAGGGAACTTGAGGCAGAGGCAGACCCAGAAGAACTTGGAGAAAGGACATCTCAATATGCACAAAAACAGAAAACCTTTGAAGTGCCAAGACAGAAGCTGAGAACAGAAGTTTATGTCTGACCATATCGACACATTCCCCATTACTTTACGGAGTGTTAGCCCTTTGGTCACCCTGCTAAGCACTGTCACTCCACAGCTCGCTGCCTTCTATGTGTCCATCCTAGTCATGACTGTTCAAAGCACAATCACATGTGTGCCAATTGTGAATTATAATGTATTTTAAGGAGCTGCCCTGCTTACAAGTCGAAATCTGAAGTAACACTTCTCAGATTCAAATAAGGCCTCACTCTATGGAAGGTCAGTCAGGAAACACACTGATGAGGTTTTTCTCTTGCCACCTTCACTCAACATGCCGTCCTTCTTCCCAAGATGTCTCAGAATCTCCCCAGTATCTCTTACCTCTACCTCTTACCATCCTACCTTTGCTCCCTCACTCCCCCAGTCGATTTTTTCTTTTTTCCAATAAAAATTCAGATACTCTAATCTCTACCACATCCCAGGTGCTTACCCCTTCTCCTCACTTCACCTGTTGCACCAGGAAATCAAAACATTCCACCCCATCTTCTACCACAATTTCTCCTATATTCATATTTTCCTCTGCTTGTCATATATCTGTCTCCTCTTCTCCTCCTCATATGGAAACCTTTGTTTCTTAGATCTCTCTCCCTAATCCTCTCCAGAAACTCTCGAGGATATCCAAAACTTTCTGAATATCATCCAAGAGAATGTTCCTCTCTCTCTTCACCCACAAATCTGTCTACTCCCATTTCCTCTATACCCAAAGTAATTGCTGATCTCCATCCACCTCAAGTTCCCCCTACCCCTCTTCCTTCCACCCATTCCCAGCACATTTCATCCTTTCCTTCTCCACCGACACTATCTCCTCTTCTTTCCCCATTATCCTTACAGCTCCCATCTGGATGCTCATGTAACTCCCTTCTGTCACAGCAGTGCCCTTCTCTAGATAGACACCCTGACATTCTTTCCGATACTTTACGTCCTCACCATGTTCCCTTATCTCATTGCCTGCATTTTTCTCCTACTTCTCTGACACCTATTTCTATCCATATTACCTGCTGATTGCTTCATAATGGGTCTTTTGCATTGTTCTTTATACAATTTTCCTCATCCTTTCTCAGATACATAGATACTATCCTTGTTATATAATCATCCTTTGGTCTTTAAACCCTTTCTCCTTTTACCAACCTCTGCCTCAGTCCATTTGCTCCCCCACTTTACCCTTTTCACTACCATGCTATCCTTTAGTGCTCTAAAAGCTTTGAGATTTAACACAGCTAATCCTAATCATTAACTAATTTTACCCTTTTTGCCACAATACTTTACCATTGTGCTATGTGACTTTTGATGTCTAGCACATCTATTTGTTTTAACCATAAACCATACTCCTTTTTGTATGCAATGTTGCAATGGGTCACATTTTTATCGACTGCATTCTTAACTTAAAAATTCTGTTACTTAATCCATTGCTGATGAGTAGCATGTACATGCACACCATGGTAAAACTGGACTTGAGCCCTTTACTGCAGTGATTTAGGAGCTACTGCTAGTCATTTTTAAGCCTCATTCACCGGACAAGGGTGGGGAAATTATACATTTCATGTGCTTTTAATTTTCCCCTCAAATGGCTGACTGCACATGGTACCTGACATAAGGTTCAGTATTATGCATAAAGTTCCTCGTCAGTATTGGGTTAAGCATTTTACCTTGAAGAAGCAGAAAATTTGAAAATGAACAAGTCAAGGTTATATATACCCGAACCATCATGAAATAAATATACTAGGTATTTGGTTTCCTGTAGGGGAGAGAATTTACCACTTAAATAAAAAAAATATCTTTACTCTTTAAGTGATCTCCAAGCTTGCACAACAAATACCTTTGTTACAGTAGCTAATTGTTTGCATAAAAGGTTTGCATAGTTTCTGCTTTTCTGTTCCAGTAATTGATAATCTAATACACTTTTGACCAATAAATATATAAACTAATACAACTTAGTCTGTAATATTGGTAGGATATGTAAATAATCTCCATAAAATTACATGTCAAATCTATCTATAGATTAGATGAACTTAGCAGCAGCTTAATTTGCTACAGTTCTTCCTGTAATTATACAAATAATAATGAAAAAAGTAATAATAACAAAAATAATGATAAGACTACTAGTATTAATGCTACTATTACTACCATTGCTAGTAATAGTAATAATAGTGATGTCAATAAAAGTAGTAATAATACTAATAGTATTGGTAATAATAGTAGTAATAGTAATAATTGTAGCAATAGTAATAATAGTAAAATAGTAATAATAACAGTTATTACTACTACTATTTTAACAATAGTTAAAACAGTAGTAGTAGCAGTAGTAGTAATGATAGTATTAGTAATAGTTACAGTATCAGTAATAAATTAATAATATAATAACAATAATAATAATAATAATAATAATAATAATAATAATAATAATGATAATAATAATAATAATAATAATAATAATAATAATAATAATAATAATAATAATAATAATAATAATAATAATAATGATAATAACAATAATAATAATGATAATAATAATAATAATAATAATAATAATAATAATAATAATAACACTAATAATAATAATAATGATAATGAGATATTAATACTAATAATAATGGCAACAATAAAAAAATTTAATAGTAATGGTAAAAATAACAATAATAATGATGATGGTGATGAAACTAGTCATTATAACAGTAATAATGATAATAACAATAATAATGGTTATAAGAACAGCAGTAATAAAAATAACAAGAGGAGTTATAGTAGTAAAATAGTAAAGATGAAAATACTGATAATTGGCAGGTTCTGAGGAAATTCACATAAAAATAAGGTGCACTTCTCTCTCCCTCTTTCTACCTCTTGTTTCTTTCTTTTTCTTTCCCTTTCCCACTCTGGTATCCTCTCTCTCACTTCTTCCTTAAATTTATTCTTCCCCTCCCACTTTA
>NC_091578.1:12974822-12992322 GCF_042767895.1 Penaeus vannamei | reverse complement strand
TTTAACCCGCTTGAGCACAAGATGTAAGCATCCACATTGCAAACTTATGGCACTGTGATGATAAAGAATGCATATGTGATGATGTACACTCAAATATGAGCTAATAGTATCTTTTTTTTGTCAAAACTGCTTATATTTTAGCTGGGAACAGCAGATGTGCCATTCTACTGAGTTGCATATTAGTAATTAAGTCTATCCTTGCCTGTGTGAGTATATCCCAATTGCAAGTATTTGTCTGACAGCCATGTTGGCAAAGAAGGTTAGGCAAGCCACACGGACTCTGATTTAAAACCACATGCACCAGGGTTATCTCATAAAAATGTATGTTTAAATTTCTCCTAAAAATTATCCAGCAATCCTTGTAATAAACTAGAATGCCTATTATGGATGACAATAGTAATCATAGTAAACATGTGAAACCTTAGCAACAATGGGTCTCTTTTAAAAGGGGATTAGCATAAAGACTGATTTTCAATTGAATCATTCTAATGAAGAAATTTTCACAAGCAATGAAAGTTTGGGGTTTGTACCCATGTGCATAATAGACTGTTTACAACTTTCTGATTAAAGTTGTTACTTCATCTATTTACATTCCATTTCATAAAACCCTTGGAAATATATATTTTCTGGTTAGAAAATAATAGACTGCATTTATCAGACCTAATGCAAATAGTAATCTTCAGTAGTTGGGAATTACCTGTACTTGTCATAATAATTAGTCAATATTTAACCCATTAGATCTAGATGACATTTTGGCTGAGGGAAGGTGACAAGGTCTAGTCATGGGAAATTGTTGCTGAGTGGTGGGTGATGGGGATGTCTCATCATCAATGTACAAAGCACAGGAGAAAAACTGACCTAGTATGATTCCAGGCAGGATGTTCATGCAGGAGTTCAACAGGTCTACAGAAGCTAAGTGAGCCATCCATGAGCTATGCCTAGGAGACGGCTGTGTACAGGGTACACTTAAAAAGAAATAAAGAAAAATCTTTATAATGTTTTTGTTTATGTTACTGCACAGACCATAAAGTACCTGGAGATACAATGCAGAATTTGCTAAATACCTGGAGATACAATGCAGAATCTTGCCATTCTGATACAACATAAAATATGACAACTATAGACCTCTAGAAATGGCAAACAAGAAAAAATGCATCTGTAGAAAAAAGGCATAAAGCATTGCAAAATGGGAGCATGGAGCCTTAATACCAGGCTGGACCAACAGGTTACACACCAGTGCAAGTCAACACTCAAATAAGTCTAATGCCTGGATTTTGGTCAACCTGGGAGCCACAAGGTGCACCAGATCCAATGGGTTAAGAAATTTAATTCCTCATATCTCTAAGGCTGGGATCAATTGAAAAACTGTAAGCATAAAATAAGGATAACTAGGTTGTTCTATGTAAAGGGAGTGACAGAAAGCTTAGTGTTTTTTCTTTTTATTGCAAAATTTTCCAATGACAGTATATCATCTTCTTTAACAGCACTTAACCATGGCAATTTCATATTCCAATCTGTAAATGGTATACCCTACAATAAATGAGATACACTAATATAGATATATATATATACGTATATAAATCAGACAAAGTACAATTGCTTTTTACTAAATATCTCCCAGTATACATTTTAAAATCAAAGTAATGTGAATAAAGTAGAAAAATAAAAATAAAATACATTTGGAGGTTTTGGCTTATAGGACGGGATACATCATGGTGTACAGAGTTTCATATGCGATGACTACTTGATGGCTAAATATTTTGTATAAAGACCTTTTTTTCAATCATATCAAAACTTTTTTGAACATCAAAATACTACAAATATCAAAGATATGTTTATGAAGATCTGGGAGTAACATTACTCGAAGTCAAATAAAAGCAACCCTGGAACTAATATACTTTGTTCTCCACGTTCTCCATTCTTCAGTTGCAATGATCAGCTGAGGCTCATTGGCTAACAAAGAAGTGAGTCCTAAAAAACTTATCTTATGCTAACACATGGTATGTTAACCTGCAGCAGATGGCAGAGAGGACAAAACTATTCAATGATGACAAATCAAAACTGTTCACAAAAATAAATGGGAATGCACA
This sequence comes from Penaeus vannamei, assembly GCF_042767895.1. Classification (NCBI taxonomy): domain Eukaryota; kingdom Metazoa; phylum Arthropoda; class Malacostraca; order Decapoda; family Penaeidae; genus Penaeus; species Penaeus vannamei. Next base: position 12,990,232 of record NC_091578.1, on the reverse strand, counting down.
CATTAACTGGAGACATTTATCTCTAAGGATCTTGTAAATAATATTTCAGCTTGAAATGATATTATGCAAATAAGAAAAAAGAGAATATATATAACTAAAAGGATGGCAAGGGTTAAAAAATAACGACTTCCAAATACAAATACGTAGTCAAACATGGACATCAACATACATTGACATTTTTCTACAATTCAAAAGAAAAAGAAATGAAAGGAAAGAAACGTAGTCACATCATCCCCTAGAGGAGGTATCTTCATCACTTTCTTTATTAGAAGAGTATCCAGCATCACTTTCTCCCTTGGCCCCAGAGCCTGCCACTGTCTCCTTGGTGGCACTGTCTGGCTCTTCTTCTTTTCTACTCTCCAGTCCTGATGGCTTGTTATCTTCCTTCTCATCTGATGAATTTCCTGTGCTGCTCTTTGCTTCTTCCTCATCACTATCGCTGTCATCGCCGCTTGAATCATCCAAGTCACTATTGAAAAAAGACAAAAAATTACTTAAGAAATAGGGAAAAGTCACTTCAACTGTGTACTGAGAAAATAGAAAACAAAGGAAGCGAGATGAGAAGAAGTAAGAGGGGAAATTAGAAAAAGGATAGGGTTTCTAAAAACAGGAGAGAGAATAAAAAATGAGAGACGAGTGAAGAGAAGAAAAAAGAACAGAAAAAAAGGTATATAAGATGAGAGAAATCAGAAGACATAGAAGATAGAAAGGATAGGGGAGAGAAAAGCAAGCCAATACAAAACTAAGAGAAAAGAGAGACATTAGATATGAAGATTGAAGAAAAAGGATAAAAAGGACGAAAAAAGTATAAGTAACATCAGATGAGGGAAGATAAATGGTAGAACTTAAGCACTTTGTGTGAAATTATCAAGATAAATGCTACATGCATGTACCTTCACCCTAAGATCAGACGCACTGACCTAGAGGTATCAATAGTTACTCCTATGATGGACCAGAAACCAGGCTCTGTATAATCTAATATGCTTAGCACTACAGTATGAGCACATAAAACTGTTGCTTCCTGTGCTCTTAGTGATAATGTGCCTGTACCTATCACTTTTAATTACAGTAATCCACTGCTTTTGTCTCTGAGTCCCAACAAAAGTGAAAGTTTTTCTGACTTTAACCCATTGCCGACGGATAAAAATGTTTGGCAAGTGGATGTATGAACGGGCTCGTTGGCATCGGCAGTTTCCTGTTTGCGCCCGGCTTGATTGGTAGTTTGCGAGTGACATTTAGCACCTAAAAGCTTTTATTTTGCTAAAATTTATTAAAATATTAAAATTTTGAAGGTCTACCTTTATTTTAGGTGCCATTGCCCAAAATCTTTACCATATAAATGAAGCCGCTACTATCAGAGAAAAACAACCTCCGTCTGACAAGCCAGTGGCGCGGGAATGGGCAGGACATGATGCCCCACGGCATTCGGTCCACAACAGCCATGGCATATAGATATATATATACATGCCACCCGGTGGCAATGGGTTAACCACTAAGATCTAGATGATGTTATGGTCCAGTCATGGAAAAATCTGGGTTGAGGGTCAGGTGACATCAACATGCCATCACTGGACAAAATGGAAGCGGGTCAGGTGATATGAACTTGCTGTCATGAGCGAAGGCCAGAGTAATGGAAAAGACTCGCCACAAGTGCGCAAATCTTTTGGAGTGGGATTTGACTCATTTGGCACTTAGAAGGGTTTTTTAGCATTATTCCCACTGATAAATGAATGTGGAATGTAATGTGCGCAAACTGTGAGTGGAAGAGCACCGGCTCGAGAGAGGATGGCATTTCCATGCTGCACACTGTATTCCTGGCCACGGCTCGAGAGAGGATGGCATTTCCATGCTGCACACTGTATTCCTGGCCACTATGATCAGTGGCGCAGGTTGTATTATGGAAAATTGAAAATTACGAAAAAATAATTTATATGACACAAGTAACCAAATATTCCTTCTTTTTTTTTCACCGAGTTATTTACTACATTAAGAGGTGATAATGGAGTCTGTACAAGGAAAATAAGCTATTACCATCTGGATAAAGCAAATGAAAAGACAAATATGGCCATTGGAAAATGGCAAAAAACTAAAAAAGTTTATATAAAATAACATTGCAAAGAGGAGGCAGAGAGTAGCCAACATCCCAGGCATGCCTCGGCACGCCTGGGCTGTTGGCTAATTACATAACCCACTACACTGTGATTTCCGTGACACAACTGAATCCAATAGGTTAATGTTGCCTAAACACTATCCATATATTGGCAACTCTAGAATCATCTTCCGGGTAGTGCAAAAGCTCTGAATCAGTAAAGCAGAGAAGTGAGGTTAGAGAAAGATCCCCTCCTTTAGCACTGCTGACTAGGGGCATGTGCATCACTGAGTTTATTACAAGATAATGAACTGTAGTAACAGCAAAATTGCTGTGTTCTTCCATACTCGAGTTTCAAGCTGTGAGTAGATTTCAATGCTCAAATCTGGTGCCAGCATGTGAGATGCTGATCAATCAAGAGTCTTCACAGACAAAATGAAAGAAAACAGAAGACAAATAAAAATTATGCATACAAATGAAGGAGAGGGGAGAGAGAGAGAGAGAGAGAGAGAGAGAGAGAGAGAGAGAGAGAGAGAGAGAGAGAGAGAGAGAGAGAGAGAGAGAGAGAGAGAGAGAGAGAGAGAGAGAGAGAGAGAGAGAGAGAGAGAGAGAGAGAGAGAGAGAGAGAGAGAGAGAGAGAGAGAGAGAGAGAGAGAGAGAGAGAGAGAGAGAGAGAGAGAGAGAGAGAGAGAGAGGGGGGTGAGGAGAAGGGAACAGACACATTAGATAAGAAGAAAAAACACATTTGCTGATCCCGTTCCTCTGGTGAGTGGTGGAGATGGTGGTACAGGGCCTAGTTTACTTTCCAATTTCAATCTTAGTCCTCTCTGTCTCTCACTGTTGTTTATTGTTTTATTTTCATTTTTGTGTGCTCTTCTGTCATTGATGGACTCAGAGGGTTAAGTAAAGGATTTTTTTCCTTTTTCTCTTTTCTGCAGACCTACTCTTTGCTCTACTCTCAAAGTGGCTCTACAAGTGGTTTTATGACAAGCAACTGTTAGCTGTGAAAAGCCTCTACATCTGGTAGCAAGGCTCATTTACACCATGCTACTACAACCTTCTACAAGTTTGCTAGTTTTGGTAGAAAGGCCCTAACTCTTCCTTTTCTGTTGCTACCACTTCTGAGTCAACAAGTCTTGGTGTGCCAATACATAAGTTAGTAAGGCCCATATTTACTATGTCTCCTCTACAAAGGTCATAATGTGCCTCTACATTTGGTAGCAGTCCTCTCCTGATTAGGGTAGTTCATATCATGGTCCTTGTATGGTGGGAGGTTTAAGACTACTCTGTGCTACTGCTGCTGCCCACCTTCCTGTGTTGCCACTGTAGTCAGGAATACTCCTGGTTTGTGGCCTTACTCTATTTGGACTAGAAGCTAAGTGGTACGGTACACTTCCTCATCCTTAGAGATAAGCAACCTCCCTTGGCCCTGCTGCAAGGAGGGCTGAGTATTTCCTTGCTTGCTGCATCAGTTCAGCAGCAGGCACTGCTTGCCTTCTTGCTCTGAATGTTGCTGTTTAAAATCTCCAGCTAAACATATTGCCACAGGGGCTTGAGAGAGGTCTCTCTTGCCTATATTTCTCTGTTCCTTGGCAAGATTGAAAGAAATGACACACTCTTCCTCTGAAGCTAGGCCAAACTCACTCTGGGTTGTATTTATAGATTTCTCATTGAACAATATTTACATAGTAGTTTAAATCAACAGTATATAGAATTTAAAAATCAGATAATTGGTTAAACATGTCAGAAATACTTACTCTAAAAATCTGCCTTTCTTAGGTTTGACAACTGGCTTTGCTTCTTCTGAGGAACTTCTTTTCTGGGAGCCTGAGGTGCTTCCTGGTTCTTTGGAAAAAGCTGAAAATAAAAATGTATTTCAGAAACAGTAACAGCAACTCTTCAAGAGAGAGATAATTCAGTTATCAATAATATATTGGCCCAAATAGTTTTTGTATATCATGATATGCTATATATATAAAGTGTAAGCATTAGGGAATTTTATTCAACTAATGTTTCTTTCCACCTACTCTTAAATATTTCTTTTATCAATCCACTGCTACAGGGCATGGCATGTTTACTATGAGTCAAGTTTTTACTATCTGTACTTGCATATAGATGGCTCTTAACCCACTAATAACGGGTGTCCCACATATGAGACACCTGAAAAAATAAACATTACCGGGCGTCCCGCCAGTGTGACGCTGTATCGGGGCTCGCGCTCTGATGCAGAAGCCGAAAAAAAAAAAAAAGATTCTGGGCACCTGCAAAATCAGTGGGCGGAGCTGCCCCAGACTCTGATTTTGTAGCTGCCCGGAATCTTTAATTTTCGACTTCAAAATATATCGCCATTAATGGGTTAACAAGTGCTTCATCACCAAGGTGTTGATTACAAATCCTACCTACCTCACCTGCTTATCCTTTTTTCATTAATTTTTGGAAATATTTTATTAACCCAATCGTTCCGGGTGTCACATATATGAGACACCGGAAAAATAAACATTGCCGGGCGTCCCGCCAGTGTGACGCTGCTGCGCTCCGATGCAGCAGCGGCGCACGGCCGCCGGGTGGACAGACTCCGAGGAAGCTCCGCCCACCGATTTTGTAGCTGCCCGGAATTTTTTATTTTAGCAACAAAATGTACCCGGCGTGAGTGGGTTAAAGAAAAAAAAATCTATAAAATGAAGGAAAGGGGAAACAGGTGAGGACAATTAGGCCTACAAACTGACTCCTTGGTTGTTGAACACTTGTGGAGCTAAATCTTTGCAAATACATTTCACAAAACAAAGCTCCAGTTTCCACTTTGTGGAAATAACATTAATGAACTATTGACTTTACAGACTTCAATCTGAATTATCACACACTCACCTTTGTCTAATGAATCATACAAATTTTTTTCCCGAACTTCTCTCTGCTGATAATATGACTCATCCTGGAAAATGTGTTTTGGAGTTTCCTTCAATTTTTCAAATTTCTGGCGCTTACGTTCCTGTATCTCTCGTTCTCTTTCTGATTTCTTGCTGATAAATTCCTTTAATCTGTGAAAATGATAGTAACATGAAATGCAGTTTCTATGACTGCCTGGTCCCAAAATCTTCTAAGTATACTACAGTGATTGCTTCAGTAAGTTATTTGTACTATTTACAAAACTTGTATCATATCTTTTTTCTAGCTATTGATCCAGAAACCATATATATCATACAAGTATTTTACTAGCAACAGACCATATTCCTTCAGAAAATAAAATTATTGATCATTAAAGTACTCCTGTTTATGAAACCTATAAAAATGTCATCATCCTAATAACAAAAGCTCAAAAATCTGTAATCAATACACTTATACATCTTTTAGTTTTTTTCTTCAAGTACTCTGTCCAATCGACTGATACAAAACAAAATATTTCTACCTCTTTTCCTCATTTATATCTCTCAAGCGCCGACCACTGAGATCCCGACATGCCTCCCGGTTGGTTGTCTTCTCGATTTGAGCACCTGTAGACATGTCAATGATTAAGTTAAAGTTTTTATAACCCAACCATTTAGGCTTACACTGTATGATTGGAAAGTATTATAATGACAAGGGTAAAGAGCTGTACAGAACTTTGTGATAGTGTGGTATTGAATAAGGTAAAGAGGGTGAGTAAATGGGGTAAAGCAGGGAAAATGGGTAGCAATTAGATAAAATGGAAAATACAGCTCAGTGAGAATAGAAACCATAAATATTTCAGATCAGAAGAGCTATCATAAAACAATAAACAAGTCCTACTGAGAAGTAGGACAGGAAGAATTCTGGTCAGATATTTAGTTATAACTCCTTTATTCTTATGTATTTAGCAGAAATATTACATCAGTGGGTTGCCAAAGCATACTAGATTACACAAGATTTTTTTTTCTTCAAATTTTCGAGTATTTTTAAAAATATTTGTCAAAAATCTACGGTGACAGCCTCATTAAAGGAATTTGGATGTGGAAGACTGAGAAACAAAGGTTTTCTTACAAGGAGGGGATGTGGTAGGATAAGATGAGTTGAAATGGTTAGATTGCCTAATGCAATGGGCAGAGCAAAAAGTGGTAGAGATTGGAGTGTCTGCATTTAGAATGGCAAAAGATTTTGACTGGGAGAGAGGTGTAGAAGTGGGAACATAAAGAGGAGGAGGAAGAAGTACTGGGGGATATATAAATAAATCTTGGGGAAAAAAGGAGAGGGGCAGAGCAATGGAGTGGGCAGCAAGAGAGAAACCTTGTTGGCAAGCCTCCTGTCTCACTCAAATGTATAGGTCGGGCAGCCCCTTTAAAATATATTATGGGAGCCACCACAAATAGCACATGTGCATGTTTGTGCAAAGCAGTTTGAACAAACATGACTAGGTTGGGCAAACAGAGGGCAGGGGGCTATGGAGTGTCACACAACATTTCTAACATTGACAGGGCAGGTTTTTCCACTAATACAAATTTCATGGAAGAGGTCATATCTACAAAAGGTAATACTGGCCTCTAGGGGGAGAATTGTGTAGCATTGTACTGAGCCTGCACCATGGTCAACGAAGCAGGCAAGGAAGTCTTTTTACAGTCTGATCTTTGTCATACACAGGGCAATCAGATGGGGAGATGGAAACAGTCCTGGTACAAGTACTAAGGGAGGAGTGAGGCTTGGGAGGAATAGGTTTGCCAATGAGGTCAGTCAGGGTAGATAATGCTTGAGCTTGGGACTAAGATTTACCTGTGACAAGGTATGAAGGATTGGAATGGCTTCAGAAGGAAATTTTGCATACTTGTTCTTGGAGACATTGTTGGATGAGAAGAGTATTGTCAGAGTAAGGGGCCGATGGGGGGATCATAAAAAAGAGATCCCACTTAGCTAAGCTAAAAAAGAGTACTCAAAAGGTTTGTAGAGGTCGGAGTAGTAGAAGGAAGAGGGAATGGTTTGGAGAGAGGTAGTACTGAGGGGAGGCAGACAATAAGGATGGAGAGTAGTAATAAGGGGGGTAGAAAATTAAGAAGACTGTGGATGATGAGGAGTAGAGGATGTTGGGAGAGGTAAAGGAATGTTTTCTGAAGGTTGGGTTATAACTTTGGTGTGTGATACTTGTGTGGATTTTATTATCAATGAGTGATGAGCTACCAATGGTTAGAAGGTTCAATGCATACAATATGTGTAAAGCTCTTTCCACATAACTTATATGCCGTAAAAGTGGGGAGCACCCTACATCTTGTTTATCAAACTGAACATTTAGCAATTAATGAAATACATTTACCTATTGCCCTCAGCATAGACCCAAAACCTCCCTTGCCACCAGGGAGCCTTAGTATTGCTGTGACAGTTTCATCCTCCGATATCACCGAGGATGAGGACAGGATTTGCCCTTTGGATTGCAGGACAACATCTTGGATCTCCCCCTGAAAGGAAAAAGAAAAATAAACAAAAAGAAAAAGGAATTAAACTGTACATTGAATATAATCATCCTAACCAAAAGGAAAAGGAAAATTTTATAAACTACTATCAATACAAGGCAATTCTTCCTTATAAAAGAAAGGGAAAACAAAAGACAATAATCTAGAAAGTGTTTCCATAAAAGTATCAGTTATGATCTGAAGTGATTGTGTAATGAAAAATGAAAAAGAAAAAACTTACCTCTCTCCCCACAAGAGCTTCAAAAATATCAGCTCCTGTCATACATTTGTTCTCCAGGCACCATGTTCTCCGAGATCCAGACACGTGGGAAACCAGCAGAACCATTGTTGCAGATATTTCTCACAGGTCAAACAGTCTGAAAGGTTTATAAAAATGCTGAATTATATCACCTTGTTATGCTGCATGCTTCATAATAATTTCTGTCTCAACATACAAATATTTTCTTTTTCTATACCCTCTGGCTCTGGGTAATAACACTATTCATTGTCAGTAAGTGGGAAATACTCAAAGGAAAATATGGAAATTAGGGTTACTAGAACAGTCACTTTGACGAGTGTGTGGCATGTAAGGAGGGCCCATGTAAACACTTGTGTGTGGTGTCAAGACTCCATGCCTTTCCTTTACAATGTTTTGTCTTTTAGGGCATTAGCATTTCAACATTTTTTTTTTATGTGATTTTTTAGTGTCTATATTTATCATCTGATTTGCTTTCCATACTATTATCTTAGGAAGTCCATAACTTAGTGCAATAATAATATGAAGTGAACAGCAACCTGAGCATGGATAAAACTCCTCCCTGGAGCCAGCCCTCTTTCAGTCAAGGCCTACAGATGGTACAGTTCACTATCTATCAATGGAAATAATGCAAAAGCCCCTTCCTAAATGGTCACTGAGTCTAATCACCCTCCAAGACCTTTGTGCATTTGTGGCGAGTCATTCCTGTTAGCCAAATTTTTCCATGATGGCATGTTCACGTACCCACACCTCAAGCCAAACTTTTTTATGAACTGATGGTCACATTATCAGGATTGTAGGGGTTAAATGGGCATGCCATTGATTGGGATGAAGAGAAATGACAGGCTAGATGATCAGTGTGAAATTTATCCTGAACTGTGGAAGCCTGCCACTGCAATAAAGAGATGAATTATGATTGCTGATTGCTGAAAATTAAAAGAGTACAGACCATCAATTTTGTTCAATAGAAAGATACTATGTTAACCCCTAGCTGACGGGTGGCATATACGTACATGCCGTGGCTGTTGTGGACAAAAACACGGATGGCATCATATCATGCCCATTCCCGGGCCACTGGCTCGTTGGACAGAGTTTGTGTTTCTCCAATAGGAGCAGCTTAATTTATATGGTACAGATTTTAGGCAATGGCATCTATAATGAAGGTAAAACTTCAAAATTATAATATTTTTATAAATTATAGCAAAATAAAAACTTTTAGGTGCCAAATCTCGCTCGCAAACTACCGATCAAACAGGGGAAACTGCCGATGCATGCCAACAATCCCGTTATTACATCCACTTGCCAAACATTTTACCCATCGCCACTGGGTTTAAATAACTCCATGCAGTTGAGAAAATATAGTGATCACTGTAGTATTGTTTTCTGAAATGTCCTGCCCACTGATGGCTCTACCAGTCTTAACCACAAAGGAGTCAATTAGTAGATATTGTGACCTTACTTGATTTCACCTTTCCTTGAGTTTGCGGGGGAAAAACTTTTTTTTTTAACACAATCAATATTAATGCTGTTATCATTATCCCAGACATTGTAATTATGAGAATGTCACTGACATTACAATAACAGATACCAGAAAATATTTCTAAAAATCAAGGAAAAGAGCTAAGAAATGATTGGCTCATTGGTGACTTAGTACTTGTTGAGCAATCTAAACTCACAGTGGGCTTGGCACTGTGATTGATTGTTATGATTCATGCATATGTCAATGTCACTCTAGCTATGACAAACTTTCTATTACATATTTCAGGCAAGAACTTGGATAGAGTTCCTAACTGGACAATAGAGGGCCTGAGGGTCTACAAGTTCTTTCATTCCAATACATATGAAGTGGAGGTTTGATGCCTTTTTTCTGAGTTTCACAGGGATGTGTTGATTTCTGCATCACTAAAAAGAGTTGTGCTAGTATATGATAATGTGAATTTCATGACATATTGTATAAGGAATGGATAACTTTGATTTCCTTAGGTCCAAGACACCTGTTCAGTGGGTGTGTTGCTAAATCCTTAATATTGTCTGCGAAATTCATACTGTCATAGATAAAAATTATGAAATTTCTCTGAGTCATGTTGTCACAAATTGCAATCTTTGCATCAATAATGCTGCTATACTTGCTATCTTTATCCTCCATTGAAAAAAACAAAAACACCTAAACATGAGGCTGATAATCTCAATAAATAATAAGAGCAATCTCATAACAGTGATAATATTCGATCTGATAATCTGATTTACCCTCAATTTCTCTAAATCTATTGATGCTTTTGTGGGCTGCTCATAAAATACCTCCAAGTGACTGTGTGGCTGGTTTCATGATATGATATGTGCAGGTGGTTTTGTAGTGTGACGTGCAGTAGCAGGTGCCATGACCCTGACTGGAAAATTATACATCACACAAAGTTTGAATACAAAGAAAAGCTGCTTGATGCCAGCCATGGAAAAAAAATTAAAAATGGCGCATTTCATTGAAGACAGCAAAACGAATCACGACAAATATTCTAAACATGATAAGGGTTAGAATTTACAAGAACACAAAGTGAAGTGCCTGGTCTGGAAAGTTTACATCCAATACATTTGAAAGAGAATATATGTACTGACACACTGATATATTCCTGATGTGCATTTTTAAGAAAAACATTTGTCAGCAGCTGCACAGTTTTCAAACTTACCAATCGGGACCATGACCAATCAATTTTGAAAAAAATTGCTGCAACTAATCAAACTAAATTGTTGTCAAATGGTTTGGGAAATGTTCGTTCTAATTTGCACCATGAAGTCATTGTGTCTAGATTATGATTTAACCCACTATGAGACTATTTTCTGATTATTCTAGGGTAATGAAGAACCTGATATATCAAAAACGACACAATTTTGCCACTGCCTGTGATCTGATTTTATCAGGCACATGTAAGCATCCATGATATCTCCATAACTAGAGATTTGGGTTAAATTGGAGGATATCAACTTGTACTATATCTTAAATAAAAATATATATTCCCATTCTGTATAATGTAATTGGTAAAATGAACGTAAAAAAAATTGAGTGCACTCATATAACATTGTTTTATGAAGCATTTAACCTTTCTGCTGCAATGCAATTTTTTCTAGGATGCTCTACACGTTTACTCTGTAATCTTAAATAGTATACTGACCATATAATTCCTTACTGCGATATGTCAATTACTTTGTGTGCTACTATGTTGTGAGTTATCTCCTATTTGTACTCATTTATTCCATTATATTTGGGTATCTTGTATATGTAAGTAATATCATAAAGAACAAAATATACCTGATATTAATTATTTTGGATTTTTTGCTATAACAACTTTTTGCGCATGCATGTTTTCCAAGCAGTCACTGGTATGTTTTGTGCCGTGAATGATTTTGGCTCTTGTCCTTTATTTAGAACTTTGGTGAAACTTACTGACATTTGCATAAGTCATGGTGTGTTAAGTGAACCTGCGAACTGAGCGAAATGTGGAAATAGAAGCAGAATTGAGCGATTACCTATGATGCATTTCCCAGAACCAAGGAAGTGATTCCACCAGTTCCTATTGGGAGCATCTCCACTTTAGCCCCCCCTTTGTTTAAGGTAAAAATGGTTAGTGACTATTACGGTTTTGAAATTACTGCACTGGGGGTACAGGGGGTAGAGCCTGCTATCTGCTATCGGAAATATCAAGATATGCACCAGAAATGATAGCTTGTTAAAACTCGGCCTTTGCCAAAAACTTTTGGAAAAAACATATTTCATGAATTTCATACAACTGCTGTAATACAGAAAATTGGGTAAATTTGGAAAAAGATGTCACCAATGCTCCTCAAGACAAAACTAGAAAGTGTCTGACAAAGAAAGAGCACTGCTTTCACAGCTTGGTTTTTGAGATTATTTTGCTAATGGCTGCAGAACCACCTACCATTTCTTAAGGTGCAAGGTAAATTCCATAATTTACAAAGCAATTCAGTGGGTAGCACTTCCTGTTCATGTAACAGTTTTAGGCTAGCCTCGTTGTCATCAAAATAATCTTTCATAACATTATACAGCTTAATATGACATTCTGCACACAGTGCAGCCATGGTGAAATTTATTCTAAAATTCAATTTCATAGCTTCTATTTTAACTTATGTTCATTCACTGGCTGTTTCCTCGTGTCTTGTTTCCCCACTATCAAATTAACCACCAAACAATAGACCAATGAAATCGTGGCACTGGCTGTGATGTCAGAATTAAAATAACAGGAACAGTAAGTGTATCAGAGACCCTGCCCATGCGCAGAGGAAAATGTGGTCAGTTTTCCCTGAGCAATCACGTGAATCTCACCTCTGTTTACTACCATTTTTAATTATTTTGATAATCAAATTGCTTTGTTATTATTCATTTGCAAGAGAAGTTTAAGAAGTTTCTTTAATTAAACATCTTCAAGGCTGTAAGGTTGGTCATGATAGATTCTTTGTTAACGTCATTTTCCAATAATACCAAAAATTGACCTTCAGCGCAACTTTGGTAAATTTACAGCAGATAAAAATCAGGGTTGAAGTAAAAGATGTGTATGGACTGATACCTTAATGTAAACCGAGATAAATTTGATCATTGGCATAAGGTGTGCAAATCGATGATAAAGGAGATACATAACAAAGACGAGACATGATAGACCCATCTTTTTCTTATCTCTTCGCCAGGTTTACATAGTGAATGTAAACAATACTATGACCATTTAACTCATTACTGTGACCTGTCAAAGTTCATGTAGTACTATGCACTTTTGAAGAGATAATTATTTTGTAAATTTCAGTCTGCTTTTCATAATTCATGTATTTTATGCATTCCTTAAAAAAAAAATCTAGTTTTTTGATAGTTTTATGTTATTCTTTACATAAACCTGAACTTAACAAAACGTTGGTAAGGAATACTTGTTTTCAGTGTTGCGTTGATTCTGGGTCCTTTGCAAACAAATAAAGTAATTATCACAGCTTGATATGTGAGGCCATAGAGTGCCCCAAATTGCCAGAAAAAGTGATTAGAAACCAAGACATCCAGAAAATAGACAGAAGCTAAGAAAAGTTTGGTGTCTCAAGATATAAAGGTGTTTGGCTTATTCTTTGAGGTACGTATGCAGCTCTATCCAGCCATACATACTGAGGTGAAGAGAATGTTTCCTGAGGGGTGATGGGAGGCAGAGTCCACCCCATCAACCGTCCCCTCGGGCAGTGCCCTCAGGAAACACCTAATCATAGCATCTTAGATTGTTGAACAAAATTTGTGACATGGAATTAGGTTGGTTTACTGGTCAAGACTTACTGGGTGGTGTGAATTCCCATAGATTTTACAGCAGGATAGATTGGGTTCCCAATCAAGTTTCGTTTGCCTATTTTGAGCATTTTCTGTGCTGTTTTTATGCATTTTTGTTCTCTAATCTTATATTAGCCTGTTATACCCCATAATATCCCTGATATACTTCATGCCCTCCCCTGCTATAGGGACTTAACACATCAAAATTGCTGGCTGTGACTGCTACGGAAATAATCATCAGATTTGTTCTCATCACACAAGAATAAATCTGATGATGATCATAAACTGTAAAATAACCACAACTTTTTGCAGCCAAACAGAAAATCATATTCAGGAGAGTTGAATAATCATGGTGGTATAAGTAACAGAGTGATGCAGAGAGATTTTCTTACAATCACTCGCTCTAAAATTTGCAGGTAATTTTTTCTAATATGTCAGCACAACGGATCATGATGATTTTCATATTGTTGGATTTCTCTCACTGTCTAGTTTCCAAATATACAGAAATTATTGAGTGAAAACCCCTCTCTTGGCCCTAATAACAGTGGAAGGCATGAAAGGTACCTGGGAAAATAAGGATAAAATGCAAATATACACAGAATCAATCACTATATTGTTTAATACAGGGGGCTGTGCCCCCTACAACCCCCACCATAGGGAGTTGCTGCTCCACAACCCATGCCTAGGAAAATAAAGAATCCTCCATGTATTCAATGTAGAAGAGTGTGTATGACGGCCATGCTGGAGCAGTGTTGCCAAGTATGTTCAATGGTGTGAATACGTGGAGGATTCTTTGTTTTCCTGGGTGGGGATTAGGGGGGTGGTAGCCCCCATGGGGTGTCTCGGGGGCACAGTCCCCTGCATAAAACAATATAGTGACTGATTCTATGTATATTATTTACATTTTACCCTGATTTTCCCATGTACCTTTCATGCCCTGGTATTGGGGCCAAGACTGTGGGGGTTGTTGGGGCTTCTGCAAAAAAAAATCTACATATTTGCATTGGAGACAGTGAGAGGAATCGGTCAATATGAATAACACAGTAATGGCTTACTTTTGAAATGATTTTTATATTTATCTGCAGGAAATCCACTGATTTCAACGATTCTTGTTTCTTGTGCATATAATTCATTATGGAGATCTGAGTACCATTTCCACCGATAATCTTGATTTGTTCGTCCCAATAGCAGGGGGAGAGCATAAAGTATACCAGGGAAATTATGGGGTAAAACAGGCTTGAATATGAATAGCAAACAAAAAGGTTAATTTAGAGGATATGGAGTTATAGTAAAAAAACATGAAATGCTACTAAGATGGAAGAACAACATACAAAGGAATCGAGAAAGTCAAATATAAAGTGCGGAAATACATAACGCTACAATAACAAAATAAAGGTGCCAAAATTTGACACACGAGACTAAGTTCCCCTCTTCGCTTATCTGTTAAGTCTATGTAAACAAACCATACCACTCATAAGATGGCGCTCAGGAAAGTAGTACAAGTGCTACTCTCTATCAGTTGAAAAACAATTGTTTAGAAAAAGAAGGATACCACCACTTAAAAGTTAACCAGAGATATAATTTTGTGGATCCAGAAACAAAAGCACATACCAATAATATTGAACGAAAGTGGAGGGACACAAAGAGGGGAGTGCCTCAGTTTGGCAGGAGCATGTACCCTTTTTTGGTTATTTGATGTTTATGAAACATCCAGAGACAAACAAACAACTCCATTTTCTTCATGCAGCATCAGAGCTCTACAAACTTTCTCCCTAAATCAAGTACTTATTCACCTTTACTTAACTTTATATATCTAATATAGGGAAATACTGCAATTAGATTTGGGTCTGGGGTGTAGCCTTTGGGTTAGAAGGGGTTTATGTTTTTCATGGCTCCCTGCTAGGGAAACATGGTGATGGGCTCGGGAAGCATGGCAATTGGCTAGGGAAGTACGGCTATTGGCTAGAGAAGCACGGCAATCAGCACGGGAAGAATGTCGATCAGCTAGGGAAGTACGGCGATCAGCTATGGAAGCACGGCGATCGGTTAGGGAATGCGATCAGCTAGGGAAGTAAGGTGATTAGCTAGGGGAGCACAGTGATTGGCTAGGGAAGTACGACAATCAGCTGGGGAAACACAGGGATCAGCTAAGGAAACAGAGTGATCAGCTAGGGAAACACAGCGATCAGCTAGGGAAGCACAGTGATCAGAAGAAGGTCTGGGGCGTAGCCCCAAGTTTGGAAGGTTTTTGGTTTGAATGACTATCTTTATAGGAGTTTATTTGTTTAGGCTGGGGTTCATTCATGCTATGCTATGTCAAATCTTCCGAGGCCGAATCTTGACTCAGGTTTTTCCTTTGAGGACTTTCGTTATTAT
>NC_091578.1:12959822-12964822 GCF_042767895.1 Penaeus vannamei | reverse complement strand
TAAAGAGGTGTAAAGCTCACTGCCCCCACCCGATTAATACGTTCGGGAACGAGTGTTTTGTGTATGAAGGAATGCTGTGCCAAAAGAATTGTGGAAAGGAGCGACAGTAGTGTATGTATGTGTGTGTGAAGTGCCGTTGTGCAAATGAGCCAAAGGGAGGGTAAGCGTGGTTGGAATCCCGAGGGGAGGCGTGTTTAGATGCCTTATCTATACTTTAGGGTTTTACATTGTTTGCTCTTTTAAAACATTAAAGTATATTAAGGTCGTGTTCAGCCTTCCTTCTTACAAGGGTCGGGGACTTTCAAAAACTATGTGCTATTTATTTCATAAAAGCAAAAATAAAACATGACATAAAACGAAACACGAACACAATAAAACACAGTAAAACAAACACTAAAACACAAACAAAAACACAAGCACTAAAGCACGACAATGACATAAAACAGACAGTAAGCACAAGCACTATAATAAAATAGTAAAAACACCTTTTCTCACGCATACATGATCTTATTCACTTATCTCTCTATTGCCGAGACCGCCTTTCCTGCGCACCACAACCTCTCGAGTCCAGCCCTGGAACCTGGGGCTCTGGAGCTAGACCTCGAACTCGTGCGCGGGGCGGGAACTCTCCCTTGTCACCTCCTCACCGCGACGGGCATCCTCACCCCCAGGGGATAAACACAGGGGTTGTGTGAAGCCAGGAGACGGAAAAGGACGGGACCTCCGCCGTGGAGCGAGGGTGGATGTGACCCTTCATCTCAAGAAAGACGGGGCGAAAGAGGCACGTAGGGGACCGCTGGGGACGGACACAGGTGGTCCACTACAAATGCAACGGCACGGCAACTCACAACGAGTCCAAAACATTTTTCATTGATAGGCTTCTGTATCATGGAACACTGCAAACAGCTTTTGGCAATATAATTTTTTTCCATCATGATATTTGCGGCGTTAAGCGGCGACGACAGTGATGGTGATAATGATGATAATATTAATAATTGCGTCAATAGTGATGCCAACAACATCAACAGCAACGGTGATACTGTAATGTGATTATAAGGATAAACATTCCGCTGCCATTGCAACAACAACCGTTACTACAACTGCTAATACTTTTGAAATAACAATGATGACCAATGCTGCAACTGCTACTACTATTACTTCTGCTACTGTCAAAATGCTAACGAAGAGGATAATGCTATTGCTGGTATTACTATTATCACCTCTACTAATGGTGATGATGGAAAGCTTGACGATTTTACTAATGATAGTAATAAAAATAATGGGGAGGGTGACGCTACGGCTACCACTATTATATACACTACAACAATTACTACCATTATTATCACGTCAATTAGTGCTATTAATTAAAGAGAATGTGTCCACAATGCCACAAAGAGAGACCAAAGCAGCGCGACAGCAATAAAGAATTCCACCTAGTCTTTTGAATAAAAAGCGAAAGCTGTGAGGGTTAGTAACAACCGCGCTCCTAAGATGCCGCCACTTGTCTCGAAAACCGATGCCATTTGCCGAACCGCTTGGGAATTTGAGATGCCTTCAGAAGTGAGTCGAAAGGAATATGAAAAGCCACGAGTGCATGTGACCCGAATGTTTGTCTCTGGAGTCCTTGTACTATAATGCGTCTTCACTATGCGGACGAAACATTTATATGTACTGTATTTATATGGTCTTTGTACAGATGACCTTTAACCATACAGAGGAAAGTCAGCGTTTCTTTTTGCTTCGTTATAGAATAGTGGTTTTGTTTGTTTAAAAGACTATAAGACCAAACGTAGATTTTCAATAAAAACCTGTTATGTAGCACACCTGTTATGAGAGCAACAACTTATATCTAATAAGTCCCCGTGAACATGATAATTCTTACGTTCGAATTCACACGAAAGTAACTTATTCGTGGAGTGCAAACAAAATAAAACCATATATATAACGAAGAGACATTTCTGTGTATTGTCTTTATTTCACGGTGTTTTCTTCCCCCTTCCTTTGGTCTTGACGACATTCCTTTCAAATATGTGCAGGAAGAGAGAAGGGGGACTGTTTCTATAATTATATCCTCAGGGACAGGCGACCATCCCGACGTGACGCAAGGAATGTGTGAAAATTGGCACAGAAATATATATTTTTCTGTTTTCCAAAAGATTTCCAAATACTCAATATTTCATATGTTGTTTTTAAATCAAGTTTTCAACTGTCACTGCCTTGACTGACGACTGGAGAGGGCACGATTTTTTTTTTATACTTTTATTTGTTTTTTATTTATCTAAACAGTATCTTCCATGCGTTTTCATACCTTTTCAACTCCGTTTTATATTTTCTATCATATCTTAGTCTTGCTGATTAAAGTCCTTATGTGACCACTAGCAACGATGACTCGTGAGAGAAGTTTCTAAGATGTTCATGAGGCACTCGTGGATTTTGTTCAGAGAAATGAAATCCAAGAACAAAACAGATGACAAACGTACATGGCGTAAAAGAAATACCTATATCATTCCTTCTATAGCGATAAGACTTTTAAAGTGTGAGATGAATGTCACACCGATTTCGGACACTGACAAAAATGCATAAAATCTTATCCACGTCAATGATTTCAATCGGTAAATGAGGTGATAAACTAAGCTACATCGACCTGATAACGCAATTTCCGCACGTGCACAGAAGGGTCTCCAGAGAATGGCTTGTACCGAGAAATGCTTCCCGGTGTATAAATGATTCGCGGAAGACATATCTGCCAATACCGTTGCGCATGACAAACAGATCAGAATATATGTCAATAAATATGGATGTCGTAGAATAAAGTGATATGACAACGAAGGAAATACACGTGCTAATACGAAAATAAAAATAGGAAACACAAATTAATAGAAAATGAAATAAAATGAAATAAAAAACAAAGGTAAACACATGGAAAATAAAAACACATTAGTTAAGGATAGAAGAAAAAAGAGCAACTTATTATTTTCTTTCCTCATGAAAATCATAGTCTGTAGCGAGTATCACCTCATCTTCACGTTACTTGTACCGGGCGGCCGCATGAACAACACCACACAGAACATAGAATAGAATAGACAGAATGCTCATGAATATAAAATGTGCACGAAAAATTTCCTCTGTCGCCTTGTGATGAGCGGGGTGAGGGGGGGGGGGGGGTGAGGGCAGGGCCAGCGACCCCGGCCTTCATACCTGGACGGGATCTGACCCGGTACCACGCGGGTGAGGGGAGGGGGAGGGGGGGGGGCGTGGGCCGACTGCCTTATTTAATCGGTCTCTGTGCTCGTGCTTGCTCTGTGCCTTCGCTCGGATATGCTTTGGGAACCTTTAGATCTCCAAAAATAGAACGAACAGGTTAATCTATAAATAAACATGAATAAATGAACAAAGCAAATGGCAGGGTAGGATATTTGTAGATCAATAAATACATGATTAAACGAGTCAGTAATTACACCAATAACAGGTGAACACAAGCACACAAAACGAACATCAAACGAACACAATTTACCAAATCATTATCGCTGCTTCTCACATCTCAAGTTCAGAAGATTGTCAAAGGCGACGGACCTGGACTAAGAGAGACCGGAGAGATTTCGAGAGGAGGAAATAAGACATACAACGCGCATATGAATTCCTTAAACCATAACGTTAATGATGAAAGTCCTTCCGGTTCATATATTTTATTTTTCTCGAATTATCCATATGATTTGAAAGTAGCTCGTTTGATACACAATTAACGACTAATAACCCAGGATTATATTTTATATAAATACATTTAGGTATACATTATGAATATTTCTGGGAAAATAAATAAAACTACAATATGTAAACTCGTGATTAAGTTTAGGCAACAATTATATTCCATTTTTATGACTTGATTTTTTAAAGGCTTCATTAAGAGCCATTCAAAAGTTCCAGTTCCGTAATTATCGAAATTATCAAGAAGAGCGTCGGGAATTTGTTCTGTCTCTCATCCTCATCTCACAGTCAGATATGGAATCGAACAACGAAAAATAGATAAATAAATATTAGCTGAAGAAACGAATTTAATTACTCTCACCTTTTTCTGCTTCACTTGTTCCTTAGTCACTTTCTTTTTCCTCCTCCTCTTCTCGTCTCCGATTTCCTCTTTCTCTTAAACCTCCTTCACAACCCCATTTTCCTTTTCCTTCTCTTCATCTACTACCTCCTCTTTCTCCTTCACCGCCTCCTGTCCATCCTTCTCTTCCTACTAACGATGAACTGTGAAAGCAGTCCTCTTCTTCCTCTCCAACTGCCCCTTTACTCTCTTCCTCCTCCGTCACCATCACCTCCTCTTCGTTCTTCTCTGCTATCTCTTCTTCCTCCTTTGCCAACTTCTCTTCTTCCTCCCCTACTGCCTTCTTTGCCTTTTCCTCCTCCTCCGCCGCCACCACCTGCTATCTTCTCTTTCTCTTGCTCCTTTACCACCTACTCTTCTTCCTCCTCCTCCCATTATCATCTTCCTCCCGCACTGCCCTCTTTGCCTCCTCCTTCTCCTCCGCCACCACCACCTCCTCTGCGTACTCTTCCGTATCTGCTATCTTTTCTTTCTCTTTCTCCTTTACCATATCCTCTTCTTCCTCCTACCCCACTGCTCTCTTTCCCTCCTCCTCCGCCACCACCTCCTTCTCTCCGTCCTCCTCCCTATCTGCTATCTTCTCTTCTTACTCCTCCTCCCATTATCTTCTTCCTCCTCCACTGCCCTCTGTCCCTCCTCCTCCGCCACCACCACCTCCTCTTCCTCATCTGCTATCATCTCTTTCTCTTCCTCCTATACCACCTCCTCTTCTTCCTCCTCCTCCCATGATCTTCTTCCTCCCCCAGTGCCCTCTTTCCCTCCTCCTCCTCCACCATCACCTCCTCTTCCTTATCTGCTATCCTCTCTTTCTCTTCCTCCTTTACCACCTCCTCTTCTTCCTCCCCCAGTGCCCTCTTTCCCTCCTCCTCCTCCAGCATCACCTCCTCTTCCTTAT
>NC_091578.1:12942322-12944822 GCF_042767895.1 Penaeus vannamei | reverse complement strand
CTGTATCTCAATGGTCCTTTGTACCGCAAGCTAGAATTCTGAGAATTTTGTCTGTTTTCTGCTTGGTGGACGCAACATCAGCTGTATGTGCTGCACAATACCTTGCGTCTATACCAAAGCCTTTTCTGTAGGCTTGGTGCTAAATTGGGATCAATGACCTTTCCTTCAATATACAATAGAGAATGTTACATAAAAATCATGGAGCGTACTGTGGGCTTATATAGATGTCTTTTCAAATTGATCCAACTTCATAGCCCTTTCTGAAAGAACGTCAGGGATTTTCCATGTTATATATGAGTGAATCCTAAATGCACGACCATCGTTATTTCTCTGGAATGTCGTATGAATAAGGCTGAAGACAGGACCTTGAGAAGTATTAGAATTTAAACTTTCGCAGTTAAACAGCGAATGGGGCTACCTTTCTCGGAAGAGTGAATTTTCAAAGTATGTAAATTGCTCATAAAGATTCCATTGTTCATAATAACAAGTACTTCCATTATCGAATATCAAACCCTACTTCTTGAAATGGATGCGATTCATTGGTCTTGCACGATGCTATTCTCGCAGGATACGAGGTTAGCGAGAAGGCTGAAATTCAATTGTTTAGGAACGGGTTATCAGCTTTATGGTTAGAAAGAAGGGTAATAATCTAGAAATTGGGGGTAAGATATCTTAAGATATAATAATCAAATATAAATAAACTAGATCTTTACTTGACAGACTGGCAGCGAGTCGAGGAATACTGTATAATTGTATATTATGCCATTTATACCTATAGATTATGCCGTTTATAGCTTAGTCGGCATTAACTTGACAGAACATGAATATTTTTTGAATTGCGAATTATTGTTTCATTGCATCTTTATATCCGAATGAAGAGGAAGGATGTTGAACATTTCACTCAATTAGTGGTCGATGCCTTGCTAAATTATAACTCATGCGTACTACAAATTTGAATCGATAATCCCCTGAACTGTCTTATATCATTATGAGTGATTTTTTCAGTTTAATTTACTTCGTTGTTCTTTAAGGATAGGTCATTTTCTCGTTTTTCTTTAATTTAATTAATTTAATTCTCAATTTTTTTTTTCAAAGTATTTCTTTACTTTGTTCTTGTTTTAGGATGGAATCACTTGCCTACTTTCTTATTCTACTCTGCGTTGTTCTTGTCCAATAATGAAATCTCTTGTCCACTTAGGGATGATTTCAAAGGTAAAGCAGAAAAGATAAAGCAGTGGCATAATTATTTATATCTTGCGTAACCATATCAATACATTTATTTTACATAAGTTTTACCTCCGTGTCCCCTTGAACAGTCCACAGTACAGTCGTAAGCTGTGACGATAGTGAAACACGGGTAGAAAACACCGTAGATTTACATTTCAGAAGGTAATGCATACCGTTACTACCAACTTCGTCCTCTGTATTTGTCTATATTTATCTTCTTAACTATATCAACCTCACAGTCTTGATGCGATGTAATGACAGATTTTTGACCTTGGAAATCAGGTTACAATCCGGATCCATTAGTGCTGACACAACCATCCACAAAAGTCGCCAAACCCAATCAATCTTGGATCTAATCAAAATATCTGCTTATTGAGTTACTGTTTCGGCTCAGCTTAAGACTGCGACCATAAAGGCATGAAATACTGTGGATCAAAGTGTATTTTTTTACTCTCTCAATTTACCTATCTATGTCTGTCTTTATCTCTCTCTTTCTCTCACTTTCCTCCCGGAGTGCGTGAGTGCGTGTGTGGGTGTGAGGGCGTGCGTGTGTGTGCATCTATGTATGCGTGTGTATTTGTGTTCATATATATGTGTGTGTGTGTTCTTAAATGGGTCTGTTTTTGCCTAATCTGAATGAAAATTTTAATCGATTTAAACGTGCCAATAGAATCAAAAGAATCAAAATACGCATTAAAAACAGCTTTACACAAAGATAGTTCAAATCCAGCGACACATTGCCAAGTTCCACCCAGACCTCGTTGCAAATATAGTTCTCATTCCTATGCGCATATTAAGAACAATGCATTATATAAAGCACAGGGAATACACCGTAACAACACATTTATCAGTGAACAAAAACACATTCTGTTACTCTATTTTTGATGATAATCCGTAGGAATACAAATGGTTTATCAAAAGCAAATGCATTCATATGCATAGAATCGTTCAATTGTTTTGTTGTCTATATTATGTATTGCATGTTTTTGCTTTATCACTATTCTTATTAGCTAAGCAGACAACTCCCATTTGAAAAAAAGCAGGAAAACAACAAAAATAAGGAAAACACACGACAAACAATGCCTTGCTAAAGTGAATATCTAAGATGAAACAAAATAAAATGAAAACAAAGGAAAGAAAAAGGATCTTATATTCGCGTTTGGAGGCCTTCAGTAGATTGTTTGCTAGAACAAAGGTTAATGAGAATTTACAGTAAAGAACAAACAAACAAACAAAAAAAGCCGTCAAAGATTATTTAGTGTTGCTACATTCA
>NC_091578.1:12917322-12919822 GCF_042767895.1 Penaeus vannamei | reverse complement strand
TTTCTGACGTTTAAACAATAAGTGTTTCTGCCTTTTCTATTTACAGCTCAGAAAAGGATACCAGACGTGTTAAAGAAATGTATACATATTTTCACTTTTTCTTTGTTTTACAATTTGAAATCGGTGATACTCTAGCTGAGAAATATTACAATATCAAACGTGTTGCAGAGTGTCAACTATTTCGTTGCTGATATTTTGCTCTCTCTCTCTCTGTCTCACTCTCACTCCCACTCTCACTCTCACTCACTCACTCACTCACTCACTCACTCTCTCTCTCTCTTTCTCTCTCTCTCCCCTCTCTCTCTCTTTCTTCCCCCCTATCTCTCTCTATCTCTCTCTCTCTCTCTCTCTCTCTCTCTTACTCAATCCCTCCCACACTCACTCCCTCCATTTCTTTCTCTCTCCCACGCTGACTTATATATGCTGAATGATCTTATTGGGAAAGCTGCAACAAATGAAGAACAGAATGGAGTGAGCAGAAGACACAGTATATATCGTGATTGGCAAATGCCCCTCCAGGTTCTCTTGTTTTGCACTCTCAATCTGTCTGTCTGCCTGTCTGTGTTTCTGTCTGTCTGTCCGTATACACACACACACACACATACATACATCTGTGTGTGTGTGTGTGTGTGAAAGAGAGAGAGAGAGAGAGAGAGAGAGAGAGAGAGAGAGAGAGAGAGAGAGAGAGAGAGAGAGAGAGAGAGAGAGCGAGCGAGAGAGAGAGAGAGAGAAAGAGAGAGAGAGAGAGAGAGAGAGAGTGAGTGAGTGAGTGAGTGAGTGAGTGAGTGAGTGAGTGAGTGAATGAATGAGGGAGAGTGAGTGAGGGAGTGAAGGTGACCGAGTGAGTGAGTGAGAGAGGGAGAGTGAGTGAGTGAGGGAGAGTGAGTGAGTGAGGGAGAGTGAGTGAGTGAGGGAGAGTGAGTGCGTGAGTGAGTGAGAGATAGACAGATAGATAGATAGAGAGAGATTCATACATAAGCATATGAGTAAGATATTCGCATTCTATAGGGATTATCTTTTATAAACTTGTCAATCATATTAACATCACTTAAATCTTCTACCTCTGAACTACAAGTTCTATGTTACTTTATACGTATCTTCTTATCTAATTACGTACCATTCTACCCGACTGTCTTGTTTGTCTGCCTCTTTATCTGATCCTTCTTTTTCTCCCTTACTCTCTCTTTCTCTGTCTCATATATATATATATATATATATATATATATATATATATATATATATATATATATATATATATATATATATGTATGTATGTGTGTGTGTGTGTGTGTGTGTGTGTGTGTGTGTGTGTGTGTGTGTGTGTGTGTGTGTGTGTGTGTGTGTGTGTGTGTGTTTGTGTGTGTGTGTGTGTGTGTGTGCAAATATGTATGTATGTATGTATGTATACATATATATGTACACATATATAAATATATATACATATATATACACATATATACATAACCTTAAATTAGACCCCTGAATTCGCGAGGCAAGTAAGGCTCATAATTTACGAAGTTTTTGAGTCTCCCTCCGCCGCCATCTTTGTTCGGCGCCTCGCCCGCGGAACATCGCTCGCGTCTACGCCCCTTTGTCTCTGGCTCTCGGGAATCTGCGTACGTCGCTGCTAACGGGCGGTCATGCAGAGGTACCGTGTGGGATTGGACACTGCTGTGGTGTTTTGTACATGTGGAAATCAGAACACACACACGTACATACAAGCACACGCACACGCACGCGCACAAATACACAAAGACACACGCACACAGGCACGCGCACACACAGGCACACGAAAGCAATCACTCACATACAGATACACACACGCAAACGCACACACACACTGACACACAATGACACACGCTCACTCATACTTACAGTACACACATAATTTACACACACACACACACACATACACACAGGCACACACACACAGGCACACGCACGCACTCACACACACATACACACGTAAACGCACACACATACACACTGACACACGCTCACTCACTTATACTGAACAGTACACGCATAATTCACACACACACACAAACACACTACATAAACACACATAGACACACACATACAAGCACACTGCATAAACGTACATAGACACACACAATCACATTAAACATACACCCATTAACACACACACACACTGTACATTACTACATCCACACACACACACACCCATACATAATCACACAAACGAACACACACATACACACTAATACATTTCCACTCATACCCATACAACAGGCTGGTGCATATGGAAGCCATGTTCCCAGAGCGGAGGGAGTTACTTACACAGCGCTGACTAACTTTGTAAGTATCTGTTAATCCTCTTACAAAAGTGAAGGCAAGAGCGAGCACGAAGTATTGTGTGATTATTGAAGCTGCAGCTCCTGTCATAAACACACGCGCGTTGGTATGGTTTATACACACTTATTGGTTGAGACACATATGCAGACACACATGAAAACACGTATGCATGTAAAAAGACACA
>NC_091578.1:12894890-12904890 GCF_042767895.1 Penaeus vannamei | reverse complement strand
GGAACACGGGTTTTCTACTTCACTGAATTTTGTGTTATCCCAGAGATCGTAACAATATGATGAAGAGTTCGTTTTCATCGGGATATGGGGAAGAGAATTCGGAAACGCAAGGACCGCTGTAAACCATCGAATTTCCGAAACGAGCAATGAAAACAGTGACAGCAGAACTGTCAAATTCGCCGGTAGATGGCTCCGTATGGATGTAACATATTCATAATTAAAACCAGTGTAAAATGTGTATGCAATGATATACAAACGCATGGCATATTTAACGAATCTGCAATTGATAAATCCACTTTTTGGTGTGTTGTGATGAAACTGAAATAGAGGAATACATTAACGGCTTTGACTGCTGAACAATACAGACGTGTCAAGATGTATCGTGATTGTGGGCTTTAGGGCATTTAAACAGCGCCACACACACACACATTTATACATACATACATACATACATATACTCTCCCTCTCTCTCTCCCTTTATATATACATACATATACTCTCCCTCTCTCTCCCTTTATATATACATACACACATACATATACTCTCTCTCTCTCTCTCTTTATATATATATATATATATATATATATATATATATATATATATATATATGTGTGTGTGTGTGTGTGTGTGTGTGTGTGTGTGTGTGTGTGTGTGTGTGTGTGTGTCTGTGTTTAGATATATATATATATATATATATATATATATATATATATATATATATATATATATATATAAAGATAGAGAGAGAGAGAGAGAGAGAGAGAAAGAGAAAGAGTATATATTACGCACACACACACACACACACACCCACACACACACACACACACACACACACACACACACACACTCACTCACTCTCTCTCTTTCTGTCTTTCACACACACACTAACGCGTGTTTCTGACGGATATATTCGAAACCGGTCAACTACATCTATTGTGAAGATATTCATTCTCATTCATACCTTTCTACGTTTGTCAACATACACACACACGCACAAACACACACACACACACACACACACACACACACACACACACACACACACACACACACATATATATATATATATATATATATATATATATATATATATATATATATGTATACATCCATCCATCTATCTATCTATATATCTATCGATATGTATATATGTACATGCATATTTATACATACATACATACATACATACATATATATATATATATATATATATATATATATATATATATATATATGTATATATATATACACACATATACACACACATATGTATGTTTGTATACGTATATACATACACATACATATGCATACACTGTACCTTTTATATATGAATAGTGACACGCACCCTACAATAATGTCATGCTAAGATATACAACCAATCTCCCAAAGGATGTACCAGTGTTTCCCATCCAACCAATTCTCGCTCTTCTGCGATAATGAATCAGAAGTGTTATATTTGAGTTGGTAATGAGTTCGCCCTTTCTAGTTCTTTTATGTTCTCGAGTGTTCTCTATACCGTGACTTTCTTGGTATCGAAAGAACGGGAAACCAGAGATAGTTATTTTTTCTTCTGGTCTGAGCTAACGAGGAGGTCGTTGTGTGTGCTCTGACACAAACAGGATATCTATTATTTGTGATGCGAGTAAACAACAAAAACAACAACAAAAGCAAACAAACAACATAAACGGAACAACAACAAAAACAACAACAAAAGCACACAAACAACATCAACGGAACAATAACAAAAACAACAACAAAAGCACACAAACAACATCAACGGAACAACAGACAACATCAACGGAACAACAACAAAAACAACAACAAAAACACACAAACAACATCAACGGAACAATAACAAAAACAACAACAAAAGCACACAAACAACATCAACGGAACAACAACAAAAACGAGGGCGAATCCTGGAATTCAGTCTATTCCGTGTGGAGTAAATTGTATATATATATGTGTATTTTTGTATGCTTTCACTTTTCCTTTTATATCAAGAGCAAAGGAACTCTCTCCCTCTTTTTTTTTCTTCTTCGTGGAATGCTTCATACCAACTTCTGGAATTTTCTTTGCGGGTGTTTTGCTTAAAGGGAGATGACTGTTCTGTGCAGTTTTCAGTTCCCGAATCCTTTCTGTTGCTCATGTTGCAGCTTCTCTTGGTATTTCTGGACTATGTTGCAAAGTCGTCGCTGAAACTGTGCTATCGATGATATTTTGTCTTGTTTTCTGAGTTCGTAATACAACTAGTTATGCAATTGGTATCGTTCGTAGTTTTTCAACAAGTATCGTAATTCATATGCATATATTTGTGGCCCTGTATGTAATAATACATGTATCTGCATCTTCGTTAATTTGCCTGAATGTGCACACACACACACACACACACACACACACACACACACACACACACACACACACACACACACACACACACACACACACACACACACACACACACACACACTCACACACATACACATGCAGACATAGAACATACATACAATACACACACACGCATCACCCGCATCCATTGCTATTCCACTGCTGAACAAAGGGCAACCCCGACCCCTCCAGTGTGCTGATCTCTACCATCCGTCACCCACGTTTTATTAAATCTCCTCTCTTTACTTTTTCATCTGACCTTCTCTTACTACCTTTACTTTCTCTTACTTCTCTTCCTCTTTCTTATCTGCTAAGTAAATGACCGATTCATGTCCGTTTTTGCTCTCTTATCACTTCTATGTGTCTTGGACTTCATTCCCTTCTGAGTAGAACCTTTCCTATCCTTTTGTGCTAATCTTGACATCTTATCTTTCTTTATTATTATTAATTACTGATCTGTATCGTTTCCAAGTTTCATATCTGTACGTCATGATCAGAAGTACATGTTGGTTATAAATTTTGTTTCAGGCTTACTGGTACGAAACCTCTCGTTCAATTGCATTGCGTTTCATTTTCACGAATTCTGTTAAGCTTTCGCACCAGATTTAAGTATGGGTTCAACTTCCAATTAAGTTATGTTGGTTATTACTTTTGACCATTTTCTTTCACCCTTGTTCGCTTTCAAGCCATTCCTTCTGTTCCTTACATTTCACTCCCTTTACTTCCCAGATTATCTGCTTACCACTACGTTGAAGTGAACAGTGAATAGGGATATTGTATTTACTTCCATTTTCACTTCCTTTCCTCTCTTTATTCCGTTTGTTAGATATATTGTGTATTCAGTTGTTGTAATGCAGTTTTTGTTGTTTACAAAATCACCCACGCGTCTTGGGGAAAGTTGACGACCCGAATCTGTATGTAGTGATGTTGTCCTTTTTTGAGAATCGTAAAATGCGGTCGTTTGATCCTTGTTTACGTATTGAAATGAGACTTTTCCTTTGCTCTGTTTCATAATCCTCGAACGCAGGCATAGCAGTTTATTGACTTCTGCGGTTTTCTCAACAAGCCAGGTCATAGTAAACAGAGAATGCATGATTAAATATCCACTTCTGAAACCCGCCTGCACACGTGTTGGTTTTCAACTGCAATTCTTGTCAGTCTTTATATAGAAATCTTGAAGAACAGTTTTTATTTGATAAAGAGTGCACTGTGGTCTTCGTTCTCATATAAGATTACAGTGGCATTACACCGTGTTTCGGGAAGTTGTTCCTTATGAATATCCATCGAATGGGCTGAGTTACTATGAATCTCTATTCTTGCATCCAAGAAAGGATTTCCTGATAAGTTTTATAAATAAGATTAATATAAATAATATTAATATCAGTTTTAATACATCTTGTTTCTTTGCATGAGGTCACTCGTTGAGTATTCCTCTGTTACATTTATATTGTTTATTCTTATCACGGCTCTAAAATAACTGTTGTTATGAAACCAAATCTATTTTTCCAATGCCCTCCGCATTAAATTACATTATTTATATTTTTCTGTAACATTTATATTGTTGTTATAGAATATATATTTTTTCAATGTCGTCCTCATTAACTTCCATTACCTGAAATCTACCTTTACATGTCTAGTCTTAAACGTTCCTTTTTTATATGGCATTTCTGAGAAGTAATTTATCCATCTAGGCTTTGAAATGAGATTGTATTTTTATATCTTACCATTCTGTGATTGTTTCATGTGTTTATTTTATCAAAGGCTGTAACATTTTTACGTTGTTATGCTGATCTGATCTGACATGATCGAATCACGTTCTTTGTCAGTTCATTTGGCCTCATTCAAGACCAGATTTAGCCTTCCGTCCTTTACAAGAATGTGTTCATTATTTTTAATATTGCACTGTGCTTTTACCAATTATCTGCCCGATGTCATCATAGAATGTGTCTATTTCTTCGTATGACTGACACAGTGGTGCCTCTCTGACTCTTCTAAGTCCTGCAACCCCAAACACTGCTAGAAGTAATATCCCGGCAATCATTATAATTATTATTTTTATCAGCATTATCATTATAATCATTAGTATTATTACGCGTGTGTGTTTGCATGCGTGCGTGTGCGTGTCACAAACGCCTACCTGCAACCAGACGCATCCGCGGGCGCAGCGAGGCTTTCCGTCCCGCTCGCTTCCGCGTCCTAGAAAGGCAAGCGCTATTACATTCCTGGAGGCTTCTAGATATACTGCAGTGGGAGTGAACCTTAACGCACTATGTAGTAGAGAATAAAATCCCTTGAAGTCTCTTCTGAGAGGATGATGATGAGGACGGATAAGTTAAAAACGAAAATGAAAAGAAAGCGAAGAAGGTAAAGATGAAGAATGTATAGAAAAATTGAGAAAGTAATGATGATTGTGTTGATGATAACAAAGATGCCAACGGTATTAATGAGGATGAAATAGAATCAGTAAATCTTGAAAGAACGAACAAACGAAAGGGCGAAGGTGGAAAAAGAAAAAGAAAGAGACAAGACAGATGATGATGATAACGAAGATGTCACCAACAATGAAGATAACGACGATGGTGATGGCGAGGATGAACATAACAATAACAATGAGAATGAATACAACAACAGCAGCAAGATCAACATCAGTAACAACAATAAGAACAAAAACGACATCAACAATAATGGTAAATAGAGAAAAGTATGAATGAGAATGAATATCTTCACAATACAAGAGATGTTTTTGACCAGTTTCGAATTTATCTTGGTAAGAGATACGTGTATTTCTGACGAAGATGTATTCGAAACCGGTAAAATACATCTCTTGTAGTGTGAAGATATTAATTCCCATTCATACCTTTTCTACATTTGTCAGCATGAATACGATTCAATAGCAAATTCAGTAACAGCAACAAACAATAACAACTACAACAAAATCAACAACAATAGCAGCAGTAGCAACAACCACCACCACAACAACATTTGCACGCAACAACAACATTAGCAACTACGACAGCAACAGCAATAACAACTACGACAACAACAACAACAATTGCAACTACGACAGCAACAACAACAACAAAAAATCCCAGACAAATTGAAAAAAGAAAATCTCTTTTTCTTTTCCCTCCAAGGAACGAATTTCCAGAAAGTTATTAGCGAAGGTAAATAAATATCTTCCTTCGTGGCCTTTATTGTTTACCGAAATATAAGGAGCATTTAGAAGTCTTTGCTTTTCTTCTGTTATGATCATTACTGTCGTTTTGATTTTCGTCATCATCATTATTTTTGTTGATGTCCTTATTTGGGTGTTGTCAAAAGCATTGTGGTGGTATCATTGCTGTCTTTTTTTGTTATCATTATTATGATAATGATGTTAATAATAGTATTCATCATTATCATCATTATCTTTATTATCAATATTATTATTATTGTTGTTGTTTTTGTTGCTGTTGGTGTTGTTATTATCATTATCATTGTTACTATTATTATTATTATTACTATTATTATTATTATTACTATTATTATTTCTATTATCATTTATTGTTATGATAAGGACAATAATAATGATAATGATAAATGTTGCCGTTGCTGTCATAATAATCATTATTATTATTGTTATTATCATTATTACTATTATTATTATTATTATTATTATTATTATTATCATCAAAATCATCATCATCATCATTATTACTGTTCTCCTTTCCTTAGTATTATTACTGTTTTTAATCTTATTATTATCATCATCATTATTATAATCAATATTATTATCATTATCTTCTTATTATTATTATCGTTGTTATTATCATTATTACTATCATTATTGTCATAACTTTTATTGTTATTATTTTAATCGTTATCATTATCATTACTATCATAATTATCATTCTTACTATTATTATTACCATTATTACTGCTGTTGTTATTATTATCATTATCACTATTACTGTCATTATTATCATTATTTTTATGGTTATTATTATCAATATCATCATTGTTGTTATTGCTGTTGTTATCATTATTATTACTATTATTATTATTATTATTGTTATTATTGTTGTTGTTCCTGTTATTGTTATCAAAGATATTACTAACATTGTTATTATTGCTATGATTATCATCATTATTGATATTCTTTTTCTTGTTATCATCATCATCATTATTATCATTATTGTTATCATCATTATTATCATCATTATTGCTGTTGTTGTTATCATTACTATTATTATCATTATCATTATTATCATTGTTTTTACTATTATCATTATTTATATTATTATTATCATTGTTTTTACTATTATCATTATTTATATTATTATTATCATTATTGTTATTATCATTTTTATTATTATTATTACTATAATAAGAATGATAGTAATAATAATGATAATAATGATAATACTAATAATAAGAATAGTAATGATAATGATAATTACAAGAATAATGATTATAGAAACAATAATGATAATAAGTCGGCAATGATAATGATGGTGATAGTGATAGTGATAGTAATGATGCTGATAATAATAATACTAAAGATAAAGATAACAAATTAATGATATTAATTATCATTGTTATTACTATTATCAGCATCATCATTATCATTGTCATAATTATGGTTATGATTGTTGTTATCATCATTATCGTCACTGACATCATCAACAGCAGCATCATTCTCATTACCATGATTACCTTCATCATTATTGTTGTTGCTGCAGCTTTTGTCTTCATCATTGTTACTTCATGGAGATTGTTATGAGCTTATATATTCACTTTGGAAAAAAAATAATCAAAGGGCATAAGGCAGATTATATAGCATGTTTGTCGTATAGAAGAAGACAACACTCAAAAGCACTCAAGTAAAAAGAGCGCTTTTTTTCAGCTAATCTAAATGTACTGGCAGTATTTTCTGTGTAAAGACTAAACACACACGCAAAAAGCTCTTTGTTACTGCGAGCGGAAACTCATCAATCTACATGTCATTTCATTTTTCTCTGTCGATAAATATAATTTCTTACAACCCGTTTCAACAGCTTTCATTCCCCTTGTTATCAGTCTTGTAGAAAAGGTATCAATTTGAATAAATAACTTCACAATTCAAGAGATGTATTTGACAGCTTTCAAATAAGTTTGTTCATTCCCCTTGTTATCAGTCGTAGAAAAGGTATCAATTTGAATAAATAACCACAATTCAAGAGATGTATTTGACAGCTTTCAAATAAGTTTTTTGTCAGAAATACATGTATCTCCTACGAAGATGTATTTGAAACCGGTCAGATACATCTCTTGTATTATGAAGATATCCATTCTCATTCACACCTTTTCTACATTTGTCTTATTCATGGCGAATTACATCATATTTAGTTGCTGATAACGAATATAACATGATTATTGGAATTTTGTTATGCACGGGCTTGGATGTACTCATTTTTTCCTTTGCACAAGCTTATGCACATGCAACGTACACATGCAAATGCAGATACACACATAGACTTAATCATAATATGATTTTAATCGAAGGACCAGCTGATAGACTATTATATCAGCTGATAGACTATCATTAGTTATAGTCAATGAACGACCTGGTTATAGATAGATAACTGTAGCTACAGAGAGAATGTAGCTCAGTGGTAGAGCATCAGCTTTGCAAAGTTCACGTCCGTGCCCGATAAAATCCTCTTATCCGACTCACCTGCTGTTGAGTACTGCCTTCAGCATGCAGGGGTCAAATCCGGGGCGAAAAGAATATGGCCAACCGAATGCATGTTCCTCTACGAAGATGCCACGGTTGTTCAGCAAGATTGACTATCCTAAATGTGATGATAGCCACTGATAAAGACAAATGATTGAACACAAGGATAACAGATTCGCATCAGATCGCCGAAACAGAGTGACAGATTCAGTTGATAAAGGCGGACTCGGAAAACAAGATACTATCTTGCCGCCTCTCAGAATTGGCATAGGCAAAGGTAGAGAAGGCGCAAATAGTATACAAAGAAAAACAACGCTATTTGTAATTTTCTTTTTCAACACCCTGATATGCATTAGTTTCCCCTAAGTGGATATAAAGGTGCTGAGTGATTGCCAAGTATTGGTGTCTAACCTGGGGTACGTGTTTAAAACGACAGATGCGTAATGAACAAATAATTAGCTTAGTTTCCCCCGTGAAGTGGGGAAAATTGAAGAAAAAGAAATAGAGTGCAAAAAGGAAAGAAGAAAAAAAGAAACCGGGCAGCACAAAAGGAAAATGAAAAATGTGTCAGTCATAACTACGATGGAAATACAGTAACAATTGAGACTGCTATATGCGCGGAGTCTATAAATGCTTCATACAACATGAAGATTTTATTACTACGTGATGTCTCAAGACTTCATTAGTTCCTATGACGTCGATGATAGCTTGTTAGGCAATTATGACATTTTTATTAACTGTTAGATGGGAATCATGCCGCAAAAAAGACTGAGACATCACTTTAAAGCAGATAGATATATGGAATGATCTTTGAAATAATTTTATAATGAATTCAAGACGGTGATGTATGTCAAAGAACTGACAGATGGTATTCATAATACAGTATCGTTATATAGGTGAAGCAATCTTCTTTACTGTATTTTCTTTTACTGTCGAGAACCAACACTACGACCAGTATTATCTCGATTTCTTTGTGAATACTGTGAATAGTTCAAGTTGCAAGGAATCGTTGCCCGGATTTACATAACAAAGACATCCTGCCGGCACTTTTCTGTGAGACTTTGCCCTGAATCCCCGCCCAAAACTTTTGCTGTTGCTTGTAGATTACTGTTTTGAATTTTTGTTTCTCTGGTCGCCTCGGGCAAAATAATGTGATTTGTTTGCAAGATTAAAGGTAGAGTTTTTTTTATTTATCTGATTAATGTGCTGCTCTCAACGCTGACTTTTCTGATGAAGGAATTTCAATCACTTTTTTTGTGGAAAGTTTCTTAATCGCCCACTCGCATTTCCCACGAGCCTCTTCAGTAACCCCTCCCTTCTTACTCAACAGAAAACGAAGAACATGTTTTCAAAAGTAAAATCCCCCGCCGTCATGCGTCTCAATTTTGTTCTTTTTTTGACTCTTCCTTTTTCGACTTCCTTTTTTTCTCTCTCGCGCAATAGCATTCCTTGCACTGGCGTCCCATCCGTCCTTTGATACAGTCCCAGAACTTGAGGGGCTCCTTCTAGCTCCATTCGAACGGCTTGATGAGGTCGCCGAGCACTGAGCGGTAAGCCTCTTCCCGCTCCTCAGAACCTTCGTGTATCTCAGCGGAGGCTTGGCGGGTCTAAGTCACTGGGGCCAGAGAGGTAAATGGGCGTGATTGAAGGGGGGAAGGGGAAAGGGCTGGGGAAAAGGATGGGGGGAAGGGGGAAAGGGCTGGAGAAAAGGATGGGGGATGGTGGGGGTGGGGGTAAAGGATGGGGAAAGGGATGGGGCGAAAGGGATAGAGATTGGGGGAAGGGGGAAAAGGATAGGGGAAGGGGGAAAGGGATGGGAGAAGGGGAAAAAGGATGGGGAAAGGATGTGGGAATGGGGAAAGGGATTGGAGGAAGGGGGAAAGGATGGGGGATGGGGGAAAGGATTGGGGAAGGGGC
>NC_091578.1:12845751-12848251 GCF_042767895.1 Penaeus vannamei | reverse complement strand
CGATGTAACATTAGGGCTGAAAGACTATAATATTTGGAGAAAAGATAGGGCAGATGGAAATGGAGGGGGGTAACAATATTAACAAAGAAAGGAATTATTATAAAGGAGTTAGAAATTAATCAGGACCCCATAGTGGAAATGAAGGTAATTGAGGTAGAAACAAATGGGGTAAACATAATAATAACCACGGTATACATGCCACCTCAAACATCGGCGTGGTCACTAGAAAATTACCAGAAACTAATTCAAGAGACAATAAAGAGCCTGGAAGAAGTGCTACAACTTTCGGAAACCAATTCAACAGAAATTCTTATTACAGGGGATTTTAATAGCAAAATCGACTGGGAAAGTTTCGATCCTAGAGCACAATCAGATTCTTGAAATGCTAAATTACTAGATGTCATAAATGAGCATTGCCTTTTCCAGAATGTAACAGATCATACCTGGATAAGAGGGCAAGATAGGCCGTCTATGCTTGACCTAATATTTACAAAGCATAACGACGATATTAAGGATATCGAGTACTGTCCTCCTTTAGGAAAAAGCGACCATGTAGTGATTAAACTAAAATACTGTCTGCTACAGAAAAAAACTCATCGTAAGCAAAGAAAGAAAGGAAAAGTACAATTACAAAAGAGGTGATTATAGAAGCCTTATAGATTTCTTTGATAACATAAACTGGGAAACACTTCTGGATGATGAGAACCTTGAAGTTCAGTATTCAAAATTTTGTGAGATCTATAAAAAAGGAGTGGAAAAATTCATATCCAAATTCAAAATTGAAGCAAGAAATGGCCAAAAATGGTTCAACGACAAATGCAAGAAAATGAGGGGAAAAAATCATCTTTGGAAAAGATTCAGAAGGCATAGATCTCAGGCAGCATATGAAAGATATAAAGTAGGAAGAAATGAGTATACCCAAACCATGAGAGAGGCGAAATTAGACTTTGAAAAGGATATATTCAACAAATGTACAAGTCAACCAAAACTCTTCTTTAACTACATAAATAGTAAAACTAAAAGTAGGGATCAAATTAGCGCTATCAAAGACAATAACATATATTCTAAGGAGGAAGAAATGTGTGAAATCCTAAATGAGAAATTTCAGTCAGTGTTTGTTCAGGACCCATGCGTTGATATGGCAAATACCCGTACAGACGTAAAGAACATCGAAAATATCACCCTCAAAAAGAACGAAATAAAAGATATACTAAAAGGATTAGACAAGACCAAAACAGAGGGACCAGATGAAATTTCTAACTGGGTTCTTAGGGAATGTGCCGAAGAGCTGTGTACTCCTTTATTGTTAATATTTCAAAATTCACTAAGACAAGGTAAACTACCAAAAAGTTGGAAATTCGCAAATGTTACACCCTTATATAAGAGCGGCGACAAACAAAACCCACTTAATTATAGACCAGTTTCATTAACTAGTGTAGTATGCAAACTGCTAGAAAGAATAATTAGAAAACAATGGGTTGAAATGCTTGAAAAACTCGAAATGATATCAAATAAACAATTTGGTTTTAGAGAAGGAAGGTCGTGTGTAACAAATCTCCTGTTTTTATAATAGAGTTTCTGAAATATTACAAGAAAGAGACAGCTGGTTGGATTGTGTGTATTTAGACTTTAAGAAGGTTTTTGATAAGGTGTCTCATAGAAGGCTACCATGGAAATTAGAGCACCTAGGTGGAGTGAAAGGCAACCTACTCGCATGGATGAAAGACTCTTCATGAAAGACAAATGAGCACAGTAATTAAAGGAAAGCATTCTACATGGCGACGAGTAACCAGCGGAGTGCCTCAAGGATCGGTGTTGGCGTCGATTATGTTTACTATTTTCGTCAATGATTTAGAGTCAAACATAAGCCCAGGTAGTTATCTGAATATGTTTGCAGATGACGCAAAGATACAAAAGAGGGTAACAGACAACGTCTCATGCCAATGCCTCTAAAGTGACATCGAGAACTTATTCACGTGGAGTTGTACATGGAAAATGGAATTCAATACCAATAAATGCCACGTAGTCAGGTTTGGAGAAAATAGAAATCGCCCACAATTCCAATACAAATTAGGGGACGCAGTATTAGACACAGCTGACAGGGAAAAAGATCTTGGGATAATCATAAATAGAAACCTAAATCCAAATGACCATATAAATGAAAAGGTCCACAAAATGTTAGGACTGATTGCCAACATGAAGAGGGCATTCGTGTATGTGGACGAAGATATGATAAAGAAGATTATTAAAGCAATCATAAGACCAGGTCTTGAGTACGGTGCAGTGGTATGGAGTCCACACTTGAAAAAAGATATTGACAAACTGGAAAGAGTCCAAAGAGCGGCGACAAGATGGGCACCTACCCTAAGAGATCTGAGTTCCGAAGGCAGACTACAAAAATTAGGACATTACCTTGGAAGAAAGAAGGAAAAGGGGGGACATGATTATGCTTTTCAACTGCATTACAGGAAGAGTGAAGATAGATAAGGATGACTTTTTG
>NC_091578.1:12833251-12835751 GCF_042767895.1 Penaeus vannamei | reverse complement strand
GCATTCAGATTACTCTTGAAAAGCATTAGCAACTAAGTAAATAAATATATATACACAGATAAGACAATAAATAGATCGATGAAATATTGAATAGATAAATGACTAAATTAGACGAGATCCTCTGAAACCATAATTGAAACTCTTACAAATATGTCATTGAGTTTCTCGACGGCGTTCGCTTGCGCCAGAGAGGCGAAATGGGGAGGCACGAGAAGCAGCATATAATTTGTTTCTTTTCAGCGTCGTAATCTTCTCAAGCTAAATTGTCATCATTTTAAATTATATTCCTTTCTATTCCTTTTGAAGGTTGCAGAGAATAGAATATAATGCTTTTTCTTTTTAATTATGTTGTATAATGTATTTTCTACAAATCACAGCAAGCCAAAATTAATTATACAGCAGGTAAGCGTTAGATGTGGCATATTATGCTAATATAGCAAGTGCAGCTCATTTGGCTTTCGTTCTGCATGATCACGCTCTCTGTCTGTCTGTTTGTCTGTCTCTCCGTCTCTGTCTCACATACACACACTTCTCTATTCCCGCTCTTCCTTCTCTTTTTCCCTCTCCTTCTCCTCCTTCTCTACCCTTTCTTCCTCCTAGTTTCCTCCTCCCTCTTTCATTCCGATCCTTCCTCCTCCTCTCCATTACCCTCACTCTTTCTCTCATTTTTCCTCTTCCCTCTTTCTCTCATCCTTTCTCTCCCCTTTGACTCCTATCGATAGAACTATTGCCCATCAAAGAACACCTGCTCTGAGGTATTGACCAATATCAATTAAAGCTATTAAACTCCCCTTCGCAGCTCTTGGCACCTATCATAAAACGGTGCCACAGCCCAGTGCCACCGGCATTGTGTCTAGGTCACAGTGCAATATACTGAACACTGAAAACCTTTCTGCTGCATATATTATGATGTCACTGCTCTTATGGCTTCCGTCAGTATTATTTTTCTATTCTCTCTCCCTCTCTGGTCGATTCTGTTTGCGTCTATTTTTCTCTCACTCTGCCTCTCTTCTGGGTTGTCTGTTTCTCACTATCTTTCTATCTCTCTCTTTGTATGTCTGTTTATGTCTCCCCGTCCCCCCTTCTCTTTCTCTCTCTTTCTCTCATTCACTGTCTGTATCTCTCTCTCTCTCTCTCATTCATTGTCTGTCTCTCTCTCTCTCTCTCTCTCTCTCTCTCTCATTCACTGTCTGTATCTCTCTCTCTCTCTCTCTCTCTTTGATTCACTGTCTGTGAATGTCTCTCTCTGTCTCTCTCTCTCTCTTACCTCTCCTTCTTCCTCTCGTTCTGCGTCTATGCCTCCTCCCTCCCCTTTCTCTTTCTCTCTTTCGTTCTCATTCTCTCTGTCTATCTGACTGTATGTCTCCCTCCCTCCTCTCTCTCTTTCTTTCTTTCTCTACGTGTGTGTCTGTCACATACACTTTTTTCCCTTTCTTTGTCGTCTGCCTTCCCTCTCCCTCCCCTCCCTCCCTCTCCTCCTCTTCCTTTGTTGCAGCAAATTTCGGCTTCCTGCCATTGAGAGGGAACATGTTCAATTCCATTTCTATTTTTCATATTTTTACTTTTTATTTTGTTTCCTTTTTATTTTTATTTTCGTATATTTTTTTCCATTTTCATTTTAGCTTTTGCTGTGCTTTCTGCCTTTCATTTCCGGGTATGTCAATCCGGCTTAAAGACGTAAATAGATTTTTTTTATAGCTAATAACTGAGAATTAGTTAAATAGGAGTGTTCTAGGATGGAAGGAAGGGAAGGTGAAATGAAGGAATAAAAATTCAAATGAAAATTATTTAAAAAATGGAAAATGCGTCTTTATAATCAAATGCGTTATACAAGTTTCGGTATTTAAAAAAATGTATTTTTTCCTATCTCTCACCTTGTCGCATATTTCAGGATTTTCGCATTTTTAGACTATGTTCTATACTTGTCTTCAGTGCACAGAAGGTAACTTTGTGCTTTGCTTATTCTAATTTTCAGCTTCGCATTCATTCAGAATTAAAATAATTTTTCATATAATTTCTCAGACCTAACTTCAAACTCTGTCGCCCTTCCTTTCTCTCTTCCGCTCCCACCGTCTTTCGTTCCATTTTTTTTCTTTTTGTCACTCCTTCTTTCTTATCTCTCTCGTTATTTTTACTCTCTTTCCCCCCCTCCCTCCTACCCTCACTCTCCCACTCCCTCTCCCTCTCTCACCCTCCCACTCCCTCTCCTTCCCTCCCCCTCCCACACCTTCTCCTTCCCTCACCCTCCCACTCCCTCTCCTTCCCTCACCCTCCCACTCCCACTCCCTCTCTCACCC
Organism: Penaeus vannamei; assembly: GCF_042767895.1. Taxonomy (NCBI): domain Eukaryota; kingdom Metazoa; phylum Arthropoda; class Malacostraca; order Decapoda; family Penaeidae; genus Penaeus; species Penaeus vannamei. The sequence goes on along the minus strand of NC_091578.1, from coordinate 12,833,454 downwards.
TCCCACTCCCCCTCCCTCCTACCCCCCCTCCCTTAAACCCATCACCCTTCCCTCCTACTCTCCCATTCCCTCTCCCACTCCCTCTCCCTCTCTCACCCTCCCTCTTACCCCCCCTCCCTTAAACCCATCTCCCTTCCCTCCACGCCCTCCTTTCCCACCGACTCGCCCTCCAGCTGGAGTCGAGACAACCCCTGGCTCACGTC
>NC_091578.1:12825751-12828251 GCF_042767895.1 Penaeus vannamei | reverse complement strand
TTTATATGATCCTGAAAGAGGAAATAGATATGAACCAACTGCAAGTAGACGCTCTGTTCTCATCCACATGACTATGGACGTAATATCTATTGTCTGAACAATAAGATGTACCAAGGGGAATGGGTAGCGTGGGGCGCAGTGCTCACAAAGCCATGATCGTCCTCTCATTTCTTCCTTTATATGACAAAGGGGTGAACTTTGCCCACTTTGCCCACGTAATCTCCGCTCGCGCTGTCCGTGTCCACTCTCACTGTAAAATCCGCATCACACAAGTATCCGACCGCGCTGCCGTTGCGCTATAATTTGCTATTTCGTTCCGGCTCGTCTCGGATTCATGTATGGTAAGTCTATAAGCGAGGAGATTAAACCGGAACACCTGAACTACTAAACCTGTTAGATCCAGTCAAGGTACGGCAGCGCGGACGGGAAAGTAGCGCGAGTCAAAGATAAGGGTGTCCTTAACAGTTTCCAATAATGATTTTTAAAAAATCTAAATGGCATCAATTGATTTCTCGTCTCAAAGTCCTTTTCGTGCAAGCGTATTAGGTATCAGTGAGAGGTATAAAGGGCTGAAGTTAATGATTCCAGTTTAATTAAAAGCAAAGGGGACGATTATCCTAACGAGCTGACGTTTGTGGCCGCTTTGATCAGCATAAAGATTAAGTGACGAGGATTAAGTGCAGAGAGTACACAGGTGACCTCCTTAGGCTTTTCTACTATTTTTTATGATTTTTATTTCATTATTAATATATATCTTTTAAGGTTGAGAATACTTTTAATTGCATGATTAGATGATTGGGATGTATGTTTTTTTTCTGTGATCATGTAATAGTAATAGAAGTAATAACTATCATTATTATCATCCTTTGTTTATTTATTGTTAGTATTATCTTCATCATCATCACTATCATCGTTGTTGCCATTGTTATCTTCATCACCATTATCCTGATTTTTTTGCCATAATTATCTTCATAACATCATCGTTGCTGCCATAATTATCATCATTATTGCTAACATAATCAACATCGTTGTTGCTATGATTATCTTCATCATCCTCGTTTTTGCCAGAATCATTATCATCATCGTTGTTGCCATAATCATCGTCATCATCGTTGTTGTCGTACTTACCTTCATCATCAACGTTGTTGCCATAATCATCATCAACTTCATTATCATCAAGTCCATCCCTGTAGCCAAGGAGGATCTGACCTTTACCTTTTTTTTTTCTTTTTCTATGATTTTTCTTGGCTTTTTTTTTTTTTTTTTTTTTTTTTTTGAAGAGCTGAGTTTTCTCCTCTCATGTGATCCCAGATGAACAATGCATTTTGGGAATCCGATGATGACTGTTCGCGCTTTGTATAGCATGACGTGGGAATCCGTTTTTGTGTTTCGTTCTACCCTTGTGCGGATATTTTTCTATGTTTTCTTTGTTTACCGTTTAGCTTTGTGTAGATTCTCTCCCTCATCCGTCCCTCGTCTCTCTCTTTCTATCTCTCTCTCTCTCTCTCTGTCTCCCCCTCTGTCTCTCTCTCTGCGTCTTTACCTTTCTTTCTCTCCCTCCCTCTCTCTCTCTCTCTCTCTCTCTCTCTCTCTCTCTCTCTCTCTCTCTCTCTCTCTCTCTCTCTCTCTCTCTCTCTCTCTCTCACACACACACACACACACACACACACACACACACACAATCCACACTAACAAACAGGGGAAAAAAGAGAGAACCAGAGAGAAAAATAAACCCAGACGAGTGAAGGAGTAAGGTGAGAGAGCGTCGGCGTTCAATTAAACGTCGGTGATCAGTTTTCTCTGCTTTGTTATTGTTGCCTTTCGCTGCCGGCTGATGTTATTGCAGCTGCTGTGTGTGTGTGTGGTCTGCCCTCGCCGCCCCGTCGTTCGTGTCGTTGGCTCGTTTGGGTTGTTTGTCCTGGGTGGTTGGTTGTCTTGGGTGGTTGTTTGTTTTGGGAGGTTGGTTGTGCTTTGTGGTTGTTTGTCCTGGGTGTGTGTTTGTTCTGGGTGGTTGTTTGTCCTGGGTGGCTATTTGTCTTTGCTGGTTGTTTATCCTTGCTTGATTGTCAACCTTACTCGTTCATTCTTGCTCGTTATGTATCCTTACTCCTGGGTAGTTGTTTGTCCTGGGTGATTGTTTGTGTTTGGTGGTTGTTTATCCCAGCTTGTTGTTCATCCTTACTCGTTCATTTTTCCTCGTTGTATATCCTGACTCGTACGTGTTTTGGAAATGTTTGAACAGCCGATGCCACGTTTAGCTTTGGACGCTCGACGGTTCGCAGTTAATCTGTGTGTGGACGCTGCATGTCACGATGACGTGTGGCCTTCGGTGCCTGCGTGTGTTTTGTGGTGTCATGCGCCCCGTGTTGACATTTCGTTACTGTTATGTGGCGAAAACAAAGAGGGGGCATCGATATGCTCTTTTTCCTTTTCTTTCTGCTTCATTTTTCGTATGGTTCGTCTTTTTTTTCTGTTCCCTTTTCTTTCTTTTTTCTTTCTT
>NC_091578.1:12808251-12810751 GCF_042767895.1 Penaeus vannamei | reverse complement strand
ATAATCATTATCGCCATCGTCACCGTCATCATCGTTATTGTCTCATCACCATCGTTATCATCATCATCATTGTCATTGTCTCGTCATCTCCATCGCCACTGTTTCGTCATCGTCACCATCAATGTCTAGTCATCATCATCGTCACTGTCTCGTCATCATCATCAAAATCATACTATTACTACAACGCTCAGTGTAATAAAGACAGATACAGCAAATAGAAAGACAGCTTGAAAGAAATAGACGTAAAAATAGCCCTTATAGTCAACACAACAACGCCCAAAATACTGAACAAAGAACCTTTGACAATGAACATGAGAAAATTGCCGATCCGTTACGCTGAATCGCGACGCAGAGAAGGAACGCCATTGTATAAAGAAATAAATAAATAAAAAGATAAATGATAATAATAATGATAATCATAATAAATATAGGGACGGCAGTGATCATAGGCCAGACACACAGAATATTTGCCGTTGTACTTCCCAAACAGATTTGTAAATATTTATGGTACAGCGTATTGCCCGGAGAACTGATATGTTTGTAGAAAGAACAAAGATATAAGTTCTATTGCTTACAGAGAAAACGGAATTGCAGGAATCGTACGGTTATGGTAGGTATGAATAACAGGGTTTAACTATGCAAATACTCCATGTAGTTAAAGAAGTCAGCGTTGATCTTGAGAATAACACGGAGCAGTCTTTATTTTGAAGTAAAGAAAAATGACAATCAACATCAGAAATTGTATAACATAGATTTATATAAAATAAATTATCTGTTATCTTTAAGATATGGGATTTCAAACTAAATCTACGAATCGAATATGAAGCAGAAATAATAAGAAAGGCAAGGGAATGTTAATTAAACACATCCATATGATCAACGAATGTAGAAAATATACAGTGAGGATGACAAAGCAGAAATGACATCTGGGGAAAACATAAATGAGATTGAAAAGTGAAGGCTATCAACATTCATTCTTGGCAATCATGTGAGAGTAACCATACAAAGAATATTCATCTGAAAATATGACACATGAAGCAAGGGATATTACATGTCTTCTGAAATATATATGATTAGGAAAGTATGTCACAGATGCCAACAAAAATATCCAGACAGAATTAAGAATCCGATCAAACCAAAATCACTATCCGCAATCCGATATGAAGGACAAACCGAATCGAATAAGCACTGACGAAAGGCTCGAAAGAACACAACTACGAATAGAAATCCAACGTAAACAACAAGCGTAAGAAGAAACGGCATCCGAAAACATTTTTTCTTTTCATAATCAACCGGTTGAGAATAATCCCGAGAACCCCATCCGTGTATGTAAACAAGTGCGAGTAAAGGTTAATCAAAATATGATTCTTTCCTTTTTTTCTCTCTCTCAGTCTGATGAGAATTCTGTCGAAGGTAAACGCGACAGGAAAGAAAGAAGGCAGACACAATGGGAGTGGACGCCTGGCAGAGGGATTGGGTAAACGAGAGATTTTACATGAAAGGAGCTTCAAGGTTTCATGATTGTTGCTGTAGGATAGATCTGGATGGAATGACATATCAGATGGATATAGAATGTGCAGCGAATAGGCGAGGTAATATCACAAAGAGAAAGAGAGAGAGAGAGAGAGAGAGAGAGAGAGAGAGAGAGAGAGAGAGAGAGAGAGAGAGAGAGAGAGAAAGAAAGAAAGAAAAAGAGGCAGACAGACAGATAGACAAAGAGAGAGAAGGGTGGGCAGAGAGAGACAGAGACAGAGACAGAGAAAGAGAGAGAGGGAGAAAGAGAGAAACAGAAAGAGAGCATTAGATGAATGATATATGCAGAGAATCATACAGTAAAAGAGATGGAATTCGGTATTTCAGATATGTTGAGCTATGATGATAATGATAGCAATAATAAAGATGACAATAATAATAACAACAATGATAGTGGTAACGACAATGAAAATCATATTAATGATAATGATATAGGTCTTAATAAAAGTAGTAGTGATAGATAGTAGTAGTACTACCCTTTCTCTCTCTGCCTCACTCTGTCTCTGTCTGTCTGTCTGTCTCTCTCTGTCTCTGTCTCTGTCTCTCTCTCTCTCTCTCTCTCTCTCACTCTTTCTCACTCTCTTTCTCTTTCTCTCCGTATACGTTTATAAAGAAAAGGTGATAAGGGCAAGAAAGAGTTAAGCGTTTTATTGCCTCCTCTGAATTCAGAATTATTATATTATATTATATCTTCGAGGAAAGTTTTAATTGAGCTGTTGTCATAATATAGAGTTAATGGTGTCAAAGGTCATAATCAAGATTTATTTAAGTGATTTTGTTATATTATTTTTTCTTTTAGTTTGTTGTTGAAAAAAACTATTCTTGCTCGAGCCAGATTTAATTACATACACTTAAAATTAATATCATTCAACGGAATAAAGTATGTATGTATATATATATATATATATATATATATATATATATATATATATATATATATATATATATATATATATATATATATATA
>NC_091578.1:12775751-12785751 GCF_042767895.1 Penaeus vannamei | reverse complement strand
CTCTCTCTCTCTCTCTCTCTCTCTCTCTCTCTCTCTCTCTCTCTCTCTCTCTCTCTCTCTCTCTCTCTCTCTCTCTCTCTCTCTCTCTCTCTCTCTCTCACTCTCTCTCTCTCTCTGACTCTGTCTGTCTGTCTGTCTCTCTCTCTCTCTCTCTCTCTCTCTCTCTCTCTCTCTTTCGCTCTCTCTCTCTCTCTCTCTCTCTCTCTCTCTCTCTCTCTCTCTCTCTATATATATATATATATATATATATATATATATATATATATATATATATATATATATATATATATGTATATATATATACATACACACACACACATATATATGTGTGTGTGTCTGTGTGTGTTTGTGTGTGTATGTATATACAATGTGTGTGTGTGTTTGTATATATATATATATATATATATATATATATATATATATATATATATATATACATATATATATATATAATATATATAATATATACATATCTGTGTGTGTGTGTGTGTGTGTATGCGTTTGTGTGCGCGTGTGCATGGGTGTGTGTATTATACATACATACATACATATACATATATATATATATATATATATATATATATATAGATAGATAGATAGATAGATAGATAGATAGATAGATAGATAGATAGATAGATAGATAGATATATAGATAGATAAAAAGTCTAATTTGTTTCAGGTTCTTTACTGCAAGCGACCCTTCCATCCGGGAAACAGCAGCCTCGCTCTACTGTATTCACCGCTAAAAAAATTCTAACCCAGCCTGCCAACCCCGTCTGGCCTTTTCAACGTAAACACGAGTTCCCTCCGAGACACCAGATGGGTAGACCGCTCGTATGATTCTTCTGGAGGCTTCTTTTGGGATAGTTTATATTCATCCGGAGTGACCTTTGTAATTGCGTGTGTGTGTATAGTTGTGAGGGTGTGTGCATGGGCGTGTGTATTATACATACATACATACATATATATATAGATATAGATAGATAGATAGATAGATAGATAGATAGATAGATAGATAGATAGATAGATAGATAGATAGATAGATAGATAGATAGATAGATGGATGTGATATATATATATATAGATAGATAGATAGATAGATAGATAGATAGATAGATATGAGCCATATCTATACTGATTGACAGTAATGGATCATCTTGAGTTGCCAAATGAAGCCGTCTTTTTGACTTTTGGGATTTTATTAGTTATATTGTATATATACTGTATTTATATACATGTATATATATATATATATATATATATATATATATATATATATATATATATATATATATATATATATATATGCATATATACATATAGACACAAATATGTATATGCATATATATAAATCATTTATGTTTTAAAATACATTGGATATCTACAAAAAACAATGGTCCCATACAACAGGGGCTTTGTCCATGCAGAGCCATGCTGCTGCAATCCAGTAAATTAATTAGGTTTTATTTCTTTCGTTACGCGCGTACAACGACGCACGTATCCTCAGGAGTCTTCTTCGGGACTCTCCTCAGAATCTATCTTAAAACGTACCACCTTCGGTGCCCCAAGATGTTGTACCTTCTTCAAGGCCGACTTCAACCCGGCATGCTCTTCCTTCTACCTCCTCCCCCTCCCTCTCCCTCCATCTCTCTCCACCTTCCTCCCCCCTACCTTCTTCATGGCCTACTTCAACTTGGCCTGGTCTTCAGCTACCTACTTAGCCACCCTTTCCGCTTCGATGTAGGCCTGCTCCGCTGCTCTTTCATTCTTCCTCTCGCGATCATGGCTGACCTTCAGTGAGCCTGTACACTTGGTGGTCTGCAGGTCAGACGGGGTTCGGATGACCTTTTAAACAGAAACGGAAGGAGCAGCCTGGAGACACGTGGCACGGGACTCGCGAGAGGAGGCCGAGTTGGTCCGCTGATCAGACACGGAATGGGCCAGTTTGGGCTCGTGGGCGGAGCGGGCCGCTGCTCTTTCATTCTTCCTCTCGCGATCATGGCTGACCTTCAGTGAGCCTGTACACTTGGTGGTCTGCAGGTCAGACGGGGTTCGGATGACCTTTTAATCAGAAACGGAAGGAGCAGCCTGGAGACACGTGGCACGGGACTCGCGAGACCAGGCGCCTCTGCTCCAGCAAGACCGCGTGAAGACACTCGATCTGGGCTGCTGATCAGACACGGAATGGGCCAGTTTGGGCTCGTGGGCGGAGCGGGCCGCTGCTCTTTCATTCTTCCTCTCGCGACCATGGCTGATCTCCAGTGAGGGCCAGTCCTTGGACGCCCAAGTCAGTCTCTTCCCTGGCTGGCCCTTGGTGGTCTGCAGGTCAGACGGGGTTCGGATGACCTTTTAAACAGAAACGGAAGGAGCAGCCTCCTCCTGGAGACACGTGGCACCGGACTCGCGAGAGGAGGCCGAGTTGGTCCGCTGATCAGACACGGAATGGGCCAGTTTGGGCTCGTGGGCGGAGCGGGCCGCTGCTCTTTCATTCTTCCTCTCGCGATCATGGCTGACCTTCAGTGAGCCTGTACACTTGGTGGTCTGCAGGTCAGACGGGGTTCGGATGACCTTTTAATCAGAAACGGAAGGAGCAGCCTGGAGACACGTGGCACGGGACTCGCGAGAGGAGGCCGATTTGGTCCGCTGATCAGACACGGAATGGGCCAGTTTGGGCTCCTCCTCCTGGGCTTCGGCCACTTGGGACTCCTCATCCTCCAGGGATTCGGATACTTCGGACTTTTCATCCTCCAGGGCTTCGGCCTCTTCGGACTCCTCATCCTCCTGGGATTCGGATACTTCGGACTCCTCATCCTCCAGGGATTCGGATACTTCGGACTCCTCATCCTCCTGGGATTCGGATACTTCGGACTCCTCATCCTCCAGGGCTTCGGCCTCTTCGGACTCCTCATCCTCCAGGGCTTCGGCCTCTTCGGACTCCTCATCCTCCAGGGCTTCGGCCTCTTCGGACTCCTCATCCTCCTGGGATTCGGATACTTCGGACTCCTCATCCTCCTGGGATTCGGATACTTCGGACTCCTCATCCTCCAGGGCTTCGGCCTCTTCGGACTCCTCATCCTCCAGGGCTTCGGCCTCTTCGGACTCCTCATCCTCCTGGGATTCGGATACTTCGGACTCCTCATCCTCCTGGGATTCGGATACTTCGGACTCCTCATCCTCCTGGGATTCGGATACTTCGGACTCCTCATCCTCCTGGGATTCGGATACTTCGGACTCCTCATCCTCCAGGGCTTCGGCCTCTTCGGACTCCTCATCCTCCTGGGATTCGGATACTTCGGACTCCTCATCCTCCTGGGATTCGGATACTTCGGACTCCTCATCCTCCTGGGATTCGGATACTTCGGACTCCTCATCCTCCTGGGATTCGGCCTCTTCGGACTCCTCATCCTCCAGGGCTTCGGCCTCTTCGGACTCCTCGTCCTCCTGGGCTTCGGCTATTTCGGGCTTCTTCTCGTCCTGTAATGTGACAAGACGGGTCTCAAGAGAGGCTTGCTTCAATTTCCTGTACAGGAAAATCAGGGCAGCTACGGCGGCCAGTGTTGCCGTCGCTAAGCCGGCAAAAATCGCAAAATAGTGTCGTTCGACCTCGACCAGGCGCCTCTGCTCCAGCAACACCGCGTGAAGACACTCGATCTGAGCTACCTTGCCGTCGACCTTACTGGCGTCCTCTGGGCACAGGAGGTCCAACGACTCGGGCTGCCGCCGAGCTAGCACAGGCCGGGGGGTATTCTTAATGTCCTCCTTCAACTCGAGGATTGCCTGGTCCTACATGGATGTAAATCTATCGGCTACCCTGAACGCGAGGCCGAGAAGGGTCAACAATACTACCTGAGGCACGACGATGCACAGAAAACGCCTCATTGGGGAAGGGAGGACAGGACGGCTCGGACAGCACGACGCGGGAAGGACATTACACAGCGTACTAGACGTGTGGATGTGTGAGTGTATGTGAGGGTATGTGTGTGTGTATGTGAGGGTATGTGTGTGTGTATGTGAGGGTATGTGTGTGTGTATGTGAGGGTATGTGTGTGTGTATGTGAGGGTATGTGTGTGTGTTTGTGAGGGTATGTGTGTGTGTATGTGAGGGTATGTATGTGTGTATGTAAGGGTATGTGTGAGTGTGTGTATGTGAGGGTATGTGTGTATGTGAGGGTATGTGTGAGTGTATGTGTGGGTATGTGTGTGTGTAAGTGAGGGTATGTGTGAGTGTGTGTATGTGAGGGTATGCGTGTGTGTATGTGAGGGTATATGTGTGTGTGTGTGACGTTATGTGTGCGCGATTGCGATTGGTTGTGAGAGTGTATTAGTGTGAGGATGTGTGTGAGTGTGTGTGCGTGTGTTTAGGGGAGTGTGTGTACGTGTGTATGATTGTGATTGCGTGTGTGAGGGTATGTGTGTGTGTGTGTGACGTTATGTGTGTGTGATTGTGGGATTGTGAGAGTGTATAGGTGTGAGGATGTGTGTGAGTGTGTGTGTCGTGTGTTTAGGGGAGTGTGTGTGTGTGTATGTTCGTGTGATTGTGATTGCGTGTATGTGTATAGTTGTGAGGGTGTGTGCGTGTGTGTGTGTATGTGCGTGTGATTGTGATTGCGTGTGTGTGTATAGTTGTGAGGGTGTGTGCGTGTGTGTGTGTGTGTTTAGGGGAGTGTGTGTGAGTGTATAGATGTGAGTGTGTAGGTGTGAGTGAGTGTGTGTGTGCGAGTGAGAGTGTGTGCGTGTTTGTGAGTGTATGTATGAGTGTGTGAGTGTGAATGTGGTGTGTTGTATGAGTGTGGGTGAGTATATATATATATATATATATATATATATATATATATATATATATATATATATATATATATACACACACACACATACACTCACACACACACACGTACACACACACAAACACACACAAACACACACACACACACACACACACACACACTAACAGACACACACATACACACTGCCAAACACCTGGGCTGATAAACTGAAAGTCACAAGAAAAAAATGAAAATAAAAATGTCTTAATTTGTATTTGTATTTACTCCTCTCAAGAATTCCACCGCTAATCTTCTTTTGGAAAACATGTACTCATATCAAATAACTACACAGTAACCATGCACTTTTGGATGTAAATTGTTTATCGGAGTCCCCCCGATCAAATTTCTGAGAAATAACGTTTTCTTTGGCAAGAGAAGGATATTTATTTAAATATGACTTTATATTTATTCCAAGCCACCCACATTTGTTGACTTTTTTCATTGTGATAAAGAATAATGTTAATACGCACAGATAAACAAAATAACCCATAATGTAGAATATTGCGATTTGTTATATGCTTCCAGTGATATTTTCTTTGATTATAATAATGTTTTATAGAAAACGGCTCTAATTTTATTTAACTTTTTGCTGGTCATTTTTTATTTGAAATATCTTTGTATGTGGACTATGTTATGTGAAACATACGTGTATATAGGCTGATGTACAACTGAATATATAGATAATTGTCATTATGAGTCATATGTTTATCCAGTGAAAGTTGAAATATGTGATATGGTCTAGACGTATCTAGACCATCTCTCTCTCTCTCTCAGATGTCCTGTTTACCCTTTTCCTGCCAAATTTACCCTAGCAATAAGTATCCCGCCCCTTGCAGGTGATGCTGACACGTTGCACTGGTGGCCGTACGGGTGTTTTGTAGTTGGAGATACTGTGGGCTACGCAACGAGACATTTCAAGAAGACAACAGACTGGAGATAAATTGTGATTTTTTTTTTTTTTTTGTGTGTGTGTGTGTGTGTGTGCATATACACACACACACACACACACACACACACACACACACACACACACACACACACACACACACACACACATATATATATATATATATATATATATATATATATATATATATATAGAGAGAGAGAGAGAGAGAGAGAGAGAGAGAGAGAGAGAGAGATGGATAAGTAGATTCACAGATACACATAGATAGAACGGTATATGAATATTTGCATATTTATAAATATAAACACACACACACATAGATATGCCTATAAATATTTATGTAGAGCTATGTCTGTATCTATCTATCTATCTATATATCTATCTATATATATATATATATATATATATATATATATATCTTTCTCTTTCTCTCTCTCTCTCTCAGCTTTTTCTATCCTGTGGCCCCGACCAATGCATAATCATCTCCATGGCCCCGTTCAGTGTATTTCTTTTTTATCAGCTGTTACAAGTTACGTTTATCACAAACCTATTTTACAAATCACTATCTTAATTGACATTCCTAACAGAAACATCTAATGCTAGAAAATATTATCGAAAGTCTAGGAAAAGGGTAAACACGTGAGACAGGTAGTTCTCGTAATTGGCTCATTGGTGACATATTAGAGCTTCAGAGGCCATCTTGTACAAGCAATTACTTAAACCCACTGAGAATGGCACGTGCGCACATGCCATATATATATGTGTGTGTATTATTGTGTGTGTAGGTGTGTGTGCATATATATATATATATATATATATATATATATATATATATATATATATATATATATATATATATATCTGTGTGTGTGTGTGTGTGTGCGTGTATGCGTGCGTGTGTCGTGTGCATGGGCGTGTGTGTTATACATACATACATATATATATATATATATATATATATATATATATATATATATATATATATACATATATACATATATATATACATATATATAGAGATAGATAGATAGATAGATAGATAGATAGATATATATAGATATAGATATATATAGATATATAGATACAAAGATATGAGCCATATCTATACTGATTGACTATAGATATGGCTCATCTTGAGTGGCCAAATTAAGCAGTAATCGACCTTTCTCTCAAAAGGCCATGCTGCTGCAATCCAGTAAATTAATTAGGTTTTATTTCTTTCGTTACGCGCGTACAACGACGCACGTATCCTCAGGAGTCTTCTTCGGGACTCTCCTCAGAATCTATCTTAAAACGTACCACCTTCGGTGCCCCAAGATGTTGTACCTTCTTCAAGGCCGACTTCAACCCGGCATGCTCTTCCTTCTACCTCCTCCCCCTCCCTCTCCCTCCATCTCTCTCCACCTTCCTCCCCCCTACCTTCTTCATGGCCTACTTCAACTTGGCCTGGTCTTCAGCTACCTACTTAGCCACCCTTTCCGCTTCGATGTAGGCCTGCTCCGCTGCTCTTTCATTCTTCCTCTCGCGATCATGGCTGATCTTAAGTGAGCCTGTACACTTATTGGTCTGCAGGTCAGACGGGGTTCGGATGACCTTTTAAACAGAAACGGAAGGAGCAGCCTGGAGACACGTGGCACGGGACTCGCGAGAGGAGGCCGAGTTGGTCCGCTGATCAGACACGGAATGGGCCAGTTTGGGCTCGTGGGCGGAGCGGGCCGCTGCTCTTTCATTCTTCCTCTCGCGATCATGGCTGACCTTCAGTGAGCCTGTACACTTGGTGGTCTGCAGGTCAGACGGGGTTCGGATGACCTTTTAATCAGAAACGGAAGGAGCAGCCTGGAGACACGTGGCACGGGACTCGCGAGAGGAGGCCGAGTTGGTCCGCTGATCAGACACGGAATGGGCCAGTTTGGGCTCGTGGGCGGAGCGGGCCGCTGCTCTTTCATTCTTCCTCTCGCGATCATGGCTGATCTTAAGTGAGCCTGTACACTTGGTGGTCTGCAGGTCAGACGGGGTTCGGATGACCTTTTAAACAGAAACGGAAGGAGCAGCCTCCTCCTGGAGACACGTGGCACGGGACTCGCGAGAGGAGGCCGATTTGGTCCGCTGATCAGACACGGAATGGGCCAGTTTGGGCTCGTGGGCGGAGCGGGCCGCTGCTCTTTCATTCTTCCTCTCGCGATCATGGCTGACCTTCAGTGAGCCTGTACACTTGGTGGTCTGCAGGTCAGACGGGGTTCGGATGACCTTTTAATCAGAAACGGAAGGAGCAGCCTGGAGACACGTGGCACGGGACTCGCGAGACCAGGCGCCTCTGCTCCAGCAAGACCGCGTGAAGACACTCGATCTGGGCTGCTGATCAGACACGGAATGGGCCAGTTTGGGCTCGTGGGCGGAGCGGGCCGCTGCTCTTTCATTCTTCCTCTCGCGACCATGGCTGATCTCCAGTGAGGGCCAGTCCTTGGACGCCCAAGTCAGTCTCTTCCCTGGCTGGCCCTTGGTGGTCTGCAGGTCAGACGGGGTTCGGATGACCTTTTAAACAGAAACGGAAGGAGCAGCCTCCTCCTGGAGACACGTGGCACGGGACTCGCGAGAGGAGGCCGAGTTGGTCCGCTGATCAGACACGGAATGGGCCAGTTTGGGCTCGTGGGCGGAGCGGGCCGCTGCTCTTTCATTCTTCCTCTCGCGATCATGGCTGACCTTCAGTGAGCCTGTACACTTGGTGGTCTGCAGGTCAGACGGGGTTCGGATGACCTTTTAATCAGAAACGGAAGGAGCAGCCTGGAGACACGTGGCACGGGACTCGCGAGAGGAGGCCGAGTTGGTCCGCTGATCAGACACGGAATGGGCCAGTTCGGGCTCCTCCTCCTGGGCTTCGGCCACTTGGGACTCCTCATCCTCCTGGGATTCGGCCACTTGGGACTCCTCATCCTCCTGGGATTCGGCCACTTGGGACTCCTCATCCTCCTGGGATTCGGATACTTCGGACTCCTCATCCTCCTGGGATTCGGATACTTCGGACTCCTCATCCTCCAGGGCTTCGGCCTCTTCGGACTCCTCATCCTCCTGGGATTCGGCCTCTTCGGACTCCTCATCCTCCAGGGCTTCGGCCTCTTCGGACTCCTCATCCTCCAGGGATTCGGATACTTCGGACTCCTCATCCTCCAGGGCTTCGGCCTCTTCGGACTCCTCATCCTCCAGGGCTTCGGCCTCTTCGGACTCCTCATCCTCCTGGGATTCGGATACTTCGGACTCCTCATCCTCCTGGGATTCGGATACTTCGGACTCCTCATCCTCCTGGGATTCGGATACTTCGGACTCCTCATCCTCCTGGGATTCGGATACTTCGGACTCCTCATCCTCCAGGGCTTCGGCCTCTTCGGACTCCTCGTCCTCCTGGGCTTCGGCTATTTCGGGCTTCTTCTCGTCCTGTAATGTGACAAGACGGGTCTCAAGAGAGGCTTGCTTCAATTTCCTGTTCAAGAAAATCAGGGCAGCTACGGCGGCCAGTGTTGCCGTCGCTAAGCCGGCAAAAATCGCAAAATAGTGTCGTTCGACCTCGACCAGGCGCCTCTGCTCCAGCAACACCGCGTGAAGACACTCGATCTGAGCTACCTTGCCGTCGACCTTACTGGCGTCCTCTGGGCACAGGAGGTCCAACGACTCGGGCTGCCGCCGAGCTAGCACAGGCCGGGGGGTATTCTTAATGTCCTCCTTCAACTCGAGGATTGCCTGGTCCTACATGGATGTAAATCTATCGGCTACCCTGAACGCGAGGCCGAGAAGGGTCAATAATACTACCTGAGGCACGACGATGCACAGAAAACGCCTCATTGGGGAAGGGAGGACAGGACGGCTCGGACAGCACGACGCGGGAAGGACATTACACAGCGTACTAGACGTGTGGATGTGTGAGTGTATGTGAGGGTATGTGTGTGTGTATGGTAGCGTATGTGTGTGTGTATGTGAGGGTATGTGTGTGTGTATGTGAGGGTATGTGTGTGTGTATGTGAGGGTATGTGTGTGTGTATGTGAGGGTATGTGTGTGTGTATGTGAGGGTATGTGTGTGTGTTTGTGAGGGTATGTGTGTGTGTATGTGAGGGTATGTATGTGTGTATGTAAGGGTACGTGTGAGTGTGTGTATGTGAGGGTATGTGTGTGTGTATGTGAGGGTATGTGTGTGTGTATGTGAGGGTATGTGTGTGTGTATGTGAGGGTATGTGTGTGTGTATGTGAGGGTATGTGTGTGTGTATGTGAGGGTATGTGTG
>NC_091578.1:12770751-12773251 GCF_042767895.1 Penaeus vannamei | reverse complement strand
CTTATTCTATCCTGTGGCCCCGACCAATGCATAATCATCTCCATGGCCCCGTTCAGTGTATTTCTTTTTTATTCAGCTGTTACGTTACGTTTATCACAAACCTATTTTACAAATCACTAAATTGACATTCCTAACAGAAACATCTTATGCTAGAAAATATTATCGAAAGTCTAGGAAAAGTGTAAAAACGTGAGTCAGGTAGTTGATGACATAATAGTGCTTCAGAAGCCATCTTGTACAAGCAATTACTTAATTAAACCCACTGAGAATGGCACGTGCGCACATGCCATATATATATGTGTGTGTGTATTATTGTGTGTGTAGGTGTGTGTGCATATATATATATATATATATATATATATATATATATATATATATATATATATATATATATATATATATATATATACATACATATATATATACATACATACATATATATATATATATATATATAATATATATATCTGTGTGTGTGTGTGTGCGTGTATGCGTGCGTGTGTCGTGTGCATGGGCGTGTGTGTTATACATACATACATATATATATATATATATATATATATATATATATATATATATATATATATATATATATATATACATATATATATACATATATATAGAGATAGATAGATAGATAGATAGATAGATATAGATATATATATAGATATAGATATATATATAGATATAGATACAAAGATATGAGCCATATCTATACTGATTGACTATAGATATGGCTCATCTTGAGTGGCCAAATTAAGCAGTAATCGACCTTTCTCTCAAAAGACCATGCTGCTGCAATCCAGTAAATTAATTAGGTTTTATTTCTTTCGTTACGCGCGTACAACGACGCACGTATCCTCAGACACGGAATGGGCCAGTTTGGGCTCGTGGGCGGAGCGGGCCGCTGCTCTTTCATTCTTCCTCTCGCGATCATGGCTGATCTTAAGTGAGCCTGTACACTTGGTGGTCTGCAGGTCAGACGGGGTTCGGTGAAGGTTAATTTTAAGTTCCAGCCATATTGTCTGAGAATGACTTTATCCAAGCAGGTGAATGTATCCACCTTTTCTATTTTAATATCAATATTGGTCTACAGTGTATATAAACCGATGGTGGTATAGTGGTGAACATAGCTGCCTTCCAAGCAGTTGACCCGGGTTCGATTCCCGGCCATCGCAAGCCATTAGAATTTTAAATGTTGATAATCGATATGATTGTAAAGATTATGATACTGATGAAAATAATGTGACTGACATTCGTGATCACAGGGCGTTCCCTGCTTTGGGTGGAAACTGGTCTCTACACGGGATACCACTATTGTTTCTCACGAATTAGTTAACAAGACAGGAACTTTATTCAGTTATTTGCGTTCATTCATAAGTATATAATGTAAATAGAGTTAAATAAATTGATAAGTTATTTTTTATTTAATTTTAATTAATTAATTAATCAAATAAATAAAATTAATGTAAATATGAAAGCTAGTGATGTGCCCATACCTCCAGGAGGACATGAACTTACTGGAGTTGAAAAATGGGTACATCCCGGGTTGAAATTCATTTTCTCCCCCTGATTCTGTTTTACCAAAATAGGTCCTCCTGGTATGAAGAGAAAAAGTACCAGGGGCTTACCCAACCCCTCTCCTGCAAGTCACTGATTAAAGTGACATTTTTCTCCCACTATGGTTGTATTTGCGTGCCCGACATTGATAAATGAAAGGCTCTCTCGCGTTTTGAATTTCCCTCTGTTATCGATGAGGGCGAGTCGCTGGTCACGTGACGTAGAAGAGCAAAGATGGCGTCCGTAGCAGAACCTCTCACTCTCCAGCAAGGTAAATTTTCGTGTTTTGGGGCTTCTGCTGTGGGTTTGGTAGACTCGAGTATTATGCATGAAGTCATTTAAGATGTGCCCGAGTGCGTATATAAGGGAGAAGGTTGAAATATGCGTTTTTTTGTACACCTGTTACCTGTGATTTCGGAAGGAGGCGTATACCTTTTTCGTCTTTTTGTTTTTGTTTCCGTCTATCAACTGAAAGCGTTTAATTTATCGTTTTATTTACGGAAATGGCGACGATGGGAAATGAATAGCGTAATCACATATTGATTAGGATTGTGTTAGGGGAATGTCGTTCCTCATTGATTATTAATAAGATTGACCTGCTCAGAAATTCAAGGTAAATATTAAAGTAAATCAATGGTAAAAGGTTAAGGTAGTCTGTAAAAAGATGTAGTTTCAGTGCCATGCAGCCATAAGGCACATGGTAATCTTTGCATGTAATGGACAATAAACAAAACAAAAATAGACCCATTTCATTTGCAAGTCATTAAGAAGAAAGTTGCGCAACACGTAATACTTTGGTATCTATTTACTGGAAAATCTAGTGACACTACCATAAAGAAAGAAAAAAAACTACACTCACTGGTACTTAGAATAATCTGCAAAGGCAAATGATAAATAAAAATTTGAAACTGGGAATATTAAATTTTTGGTAATTTTCTGT
>NC_091578.1:12753251-12760751 GCF_042767895.1 Penaeus vannamei | reverse complement strand
TGAAATATTACTGTTAATTAGTTAATAAGTGCATAGATTCTTTAAAGGGGATAAAATGTATTTATAAATCAGAATATATGAATTTTCTTATGTATATATATATATATATATATTAATTACATTAATTGCATTAAAATCTTTATAAAATCAATTTACCTAATTCAGGTTAGGTGTATGTAAGTAAAGTTTTCCTGTAAAGAGAAATACACAAATGAATGATGAATATACATGTTTTATTTTGTTATTTGAATTTTATTTGATTTTTTTTTTTGTCATTTATTTAATGTTTGTAGTTTTATAGTGTTCAGGCATAGATGACAATTCCTGAACTTTGACATGTCAACAGCTCATGTTACTTTTCACCCCAAGGAGTCTGTGTGGAATTCAGGACTAGGAATGGTCCCCCAAATGTTTGTTGTGGGTCTCATTCTGTAGGTGGGTGGTAAGAAGGGAGAGAGGTTTTTCCAATATGTAGAGACTAGGCCAGTATTAGTGTGGATAGGCTTTTTGAATTAGAGGATTATTATTTACTGTTTTTCTTTATGAAGTGAAAGATTTCTTTTTTGTTGTTTGAGTTATATAGCAGGAGTGGATGTATTCTAAAGACCATGCATGATGGTTTGTATATATTGTTTTATCTTGCCCCTTTCTGTTTCAGGTGGAGGACAGTGGAATTAAAGATGCCACAGCAGGTTGCAGCTCCAGACCAAAGATGATCATTCTTTCCAATTTGTAATCTTTAGTCATGAACATTTTAACTCGTATGTCTTGTGCATCCAATACCCCACCAGCCATCCCTACCCCTCTCAGCTGGGTTTCTTGTAATCCATTGACAGTCCCTTTAGTCTGTTCCCGAGTAGAGAGAAAAAAATCCTTCAGTGTAATGTTGATATCACATCCTGTGTTGTAAAGGCTTTCAGAATTAGAGATTGTAATGTAATATTCTTCATCTTTTTAAGGATTGCTTATTTTCCAGTTTTGTTCTAGTTTCGATTGTTTTAGATATATTTTTCATCTTGCTATACAGACTGAAATTTGTATAGATTTAACTTCTTCAAAAAACAAATTTTAACCCGATTATACCTGATATTAGGAGTCAGTGTTATTTGTCATTTTAAAACTATTTAATGTATATTAATGTACTAAAACATCATTGATGACTTTCTATTCAAGAGTTTGAGAAAACCAATAATATTTCATGTGTATGAAAGCATGTGTGTAAATTCCCATTGTTCTTAAAGGTAAGGGCAGCTATGAGAGTATGTATGAGTGTATGCTTGTGTCAGTTCAAATGTTTTTTTCATTTTCTTTTTAATTTTCATTTCCTTGGCATGAATTGTTTGCTGTAAGTTTAACATATCATTTTTAAATAAAAATACTTGCATATAGAAACTGGATATTGACCAATCAAAATATGTATCTGTGTCATATATATAATACCACATAAGTTATGTTGGTTCAGTAATGGAGAACAGGATTGACACGTTAACTGTGTTCAGCTAGTCTTTAAAGAATATATTTCATGTATTTTGATTGCTAATCTTAGTTCATCATTATGCATTTCCATTTATTGCAGTTAGATTGAACGTTTGTTCAAATTTCATTTTTCATGAATAAATCAAGATTTCTGATATGTACTGATATATTATGAAATGGTATAGACGTATATCAAATATACTTATAACTATGAATTTAGTTTTCTTTCCCTGTGTTAATACAGCCGTAATAGAAAAGTGTTTATTTTCTGTAGGAATGAACTGATGTTATCAATTAAAATTATTTGTATAATTGAATGTAAATATCACTTATTTAAAAACAACTCTCAATCCCATACCCATTGTTGCCATGGATGGGGACGGAAACCGAGGTCAAATGCTGGGGATCCCTGCGCCAGACCTCAGCCCTCAACATGACCAATTTTGTATGGTTCTCTCTTTTCCCCCTTTCCTTTTCCTTCTCTTCTCCAACCCCCTTTCTACTATCCACTTCCTAAGGTTTGAGAGCTGTGCAAATCTATTGAATACTCTGGTTAGGCCAGTCAAATAAGATTGATTTTTTGTAATCTCTCCTCTTCCAGCTATACCTCCAAAAATAAGTAGGCAAAGTTTCCTTTGCGACTAGTCACAGTTGCATCCAGATCCTAAGCTAGAGCATTATCTCCTTTGACTGACTTCAATGGTAAACTCGTTCATGCCCAACTTGTCCCTACCTCAATACTTGTACCAAGAGTTTTTCCATCTGTCTTGTCTACGACAAAGATTGGTCAGACTGTATAGAAGGCTTGCTCACCTCTTTCATTGACTATGTTGCATTATCAATACAATGCTACACCATAAATCCACCAATATTGCCAAGATGACTTTCTATAGATATGACTTCCCCCATGATGTTTATATTGGCAGAGTCCCTTCCTGTAAGACCATATCAACCCCGCTCCATTCAATGTCAGAATTGTTGGTGTCTAGACTTCTCTGCTGAATGCCCTCTATGTGCCCAGCCTAGTCATGACCAATCAAACTGCTCTTTACAATCATGCACATGTGCCAGTTGTAGTAGTTCCCATGATTTATTTCATAGGGGCTGCCCTACTTGTCGAGTCAGGTGGCAATTCTTAAATTCAGACTCGCATTATGTGAGCCTACACGGAAAGCACAAAGACAATTTTTTTCACATGCTTCCTACTACCACTAGTCTAAATCCAGACAAAATCCAAACACTCCAATCACAACTTCACTGGTACCTACCTTTCCTCTTCATTTGACTCAGCGGATGAAACAAATTAAATGTTGCACCCCATCTTCCATTGCACCCTCTCCTACATCCACCTCTTTACTTCAGAAACTCTTAAGAACATCCAAAACTTATCTATTTATGACCAAAGCTAACAGGCCTACACATCATCCCCCCCCCCCTCCCTTTTATCTACACTCAGAGTGACATGCCGACTTTCATCCATCCTCCCGCTCATCTTCCCCCTATACCCCTTCCTGCTAAAGAACTTTTAAAATGTAGCACATTTAATCTTCAATGACTCTTTACCCTTTTTATAGGGCTTTATGACCTTTGCTGTATACCATATTTATTTTGCTTTGTAACCATTATCCAGTACTCAAAAATGAAAATTATGCACTTTAGTTAAGTCCAAGTAACTAAACAACTAATGTTACACCATATCATACAGATGAATGATAGGATTAACAGGAATTGCCCACCAATGCAGTTCTGGTCATCAGCTCATTTTCTACAAGCCCATTCACACTTGGTAACAGCTGATTTTCATAGGGATGGTGGCCACATGTTTTAAAGTGGCAGGGTAGACATAAATGACTGAAGCCATATTCCTGCCCAAGCACCACCTTCCCCAGTCCCCTTTCTCATACCCCGGATTCTTCTCTGCCAACTTCTCCAACAGCCACCCTTGAACAATGTCCCTATTCCTTCCCCAGTCAGAGATACAATGCTATTCACTCAATCGCTCTACCCCCTTAATCTTCCCCTTTCTATTAATTTCTGCTCTAGTTTCCTTCCCTCTATTCCCTTTTCACTGCCTTACTATCCTTTAACGATCACTAATCTTTGACATCTAACACATTTTATCCTAATCTTTACCCTTTCCAGCTAAATACTTTACCATAGTGCTATTTGACATTTGATGCCTAGCACATTTATTTGTTTAATTTGTTTAAAACATTAAACTTTAAAATATTCAACATTTGCACCACCAGTAACAGGGTCTCTCTGCTTCACAAGCAGCAGCAGCCACCCACACACTTACATCACTTACACATACATTTATTTTCACTGGAAAATATATGCTGTGATCAGCTCATTGTGAATAGGGAGTATTTGTAGACTACCATCTCGTGCGTGCGTGCGTGCGTGCGTGCGTGTGATATCAAAGGAAGTGATTTCGTAATGTGCCCGAACATTCGGTTATCAAAAAATAGAAATAGAAATAAAAATATATGAATAAAAAAATAATAATAATAACTTACTTAGTGTATGCTTTCCTTAAACCGAAAATAAAAGAAACAATTTCTTTCAAAGAAAACTGATGCTTCTTTTACTGAAGGGGAACTAATCAAGAATTAATTTATCAGCGCATTCAGATTAATGTGATGTATTAGGAGTCCATATGCTTATTCATTTTAAGCCCTATGATATTATGACTTATGTCTAATAATCGTTCAGTTATTATTATTGTTATTGTTATTATCTTTATTATTATTGTTATTATCGGTATTATTTTCATGATTATTATTACCATTATTATTATTATTATTATTATTATTATTATTATTATTATTATTATTATTATTATTATTATTATTATTATTATTATTATTATTATTATTATTATTATTATTATTATTATCATTATCATTATTATTATCATTGTTATTATTATTATTAT
The DNA here is from genome assembly GCF_042767895.1 of Penaeus vannamei. Taxonomy (NCBI): domain Eukaryota; kingdom Metazoa; phylum Arthropoda; class Malacostraca; order Decapoda; family Penaeidae; genus Penaeus; species Penaeus vannamei. Next base: position 12,756,337 of record NC_091578.1, on the reverse strand, counting down.
TATCATTATTATTATCATTATCATTATTACTATCATTATCATTATCATTATTACAATTATTATTATTATTATTATTATTATTATTATTATTATTGTTGTTATTATTATTATTATTATTATTATTATTATTATTATTATTATTATTATTATTATTATTATTATTATTATTATTATTATTATTATTATTATTATTATTATTATTATTATTATTATTATTGTTATCATTATTACTATCATTGTCATTATCATCATCATGATTATCATTATTATGATTATCATTATGTCACCTACATTGTTATTGTTATTGTTGCTGTTATTATTATCGTTATTATTATTATTGTTGTTGTTGTTGTTGTTGTTCGTGTTGTTGTTGTTATTATTACTATTATCATCATCATTATCATTTTTTATCATTATTGTCATTATTATCATTATCATCATCATCATCATTATTGATATTATTGTTATCATTATTATTATTATTACTATCATCATCATTACTATAATCATGATAATAATTATCATTATCATTATCATTATTACTACTATTATTATTATTACTATCATTATTATTATTACTATTATTTTCATTATTATCATTGTTATTATTATTATTATTATCATTATAATCCTTATCATCATCATCGTCATCCTCATCCTTATCATCATCATTATAATGATAATTATTATTATTATCATTGATATTTTCATGATCAATATTTTCATCAGCATCATCATTATCTTCAGCATTATTCTTATTCTTATTCTTATAATTCTTGCTGTCCTTATTATTATTATTATTATCATCATTATTACTATCATCATCATCATTAATGGATGTAATATTGTTATTATTATTATTATTCGTTTTATAATCATTGCCATTATTATTACTATTGTGTATATAATTGGTATTATTATTGTTCTTGTTGTCATCAATATTATCATTGCTATTTTTGTTATTATTATCATAATTGCACAACTGGCAAAATTGTTATCGTTATTTTGTTATTATTGTTATTATTATTATTATTATTACTATTATCATTATTAATATTATCATCATCGTAATTATCATTATCATAATCATTATCACTGTCAACATTGATGTTGTTTTTGTTATTTCTGTTATTATTATTATCATTATTATTATTACCATTATTGAAATTATTGAAACTATTATTATCATTATTGTTATTATTATAATTGTTATTGTTGTTATTATTATTATTATTATTATTATTATTATTATTATTATTATCATTATTATTATTATTATCATTAGTAGTAGTAGTAGTAGTAGTAGTAGTAGTAGTAGTAGTAGTATCATCATCATCATTATTATTATTATTATTATTATTATTATTATTATCATTATTATTATTATTATTATTATTATTGTTATAATTATTGTTATTGTTATTATCATGGTCATCATCAATACTATTACTACCAATGTCGTTAATATTATCTTCATTATTGCTATGTTTGTTATTATCATCATTTTAGTCTTATTGCCATTATCATTATTGTTATTATCATCATGAACAACTGTTATGATAATCATTTTTATCATCATCATTGTTGTATCATTATTATCATCATTGTCATATCATCATTATCATTGTTGTCGTTATTATCATAAGTAGTACTATAATATAATCCTTATTGTTATCATAATCCTTTATATCAGTATTATCATCAATACTATTACCATCATCTTTATCATAATGATATTTGTAATCATTATTAGTAGTAGTGGTAGTAGTAGTATCAGTATTATTTACTGTTATTGTCATCATTAGTACTATTGTCATTATTATTATCATTATCATTAGTAGTAGTAATAGCTATAATTATTACTATCAAGCAGTAGAAGTAGAAGTCTTAGTAGTAGCAGCACTACTAGCAGCAGCGTAGTATTCGTAGAAGTTGCAATATTAATACCAACAGCAGTATTTATAACAGTAACAGTCATAGTAACAGTAGGAGTACCAAGAAAAGTACTGTTAGCCGTACTAGCGGCATCAGTAACGTCAACAGCAGCACAGCATTTACAGCATCAAGGGCATTGGCGTCAGCAGCCACGAGTTTTAGAATTAGGAACATTAGTAATAGTAATAACTATACCTATGGTCAGATAGAGACAAGGTGTCTCATGTCGTTTAGAGTTGAAATGGCAGAGCTAACGTTTCATCAGGAACAGAAAAGAGAAGAAAAGTGAGCATTGGCACCTGCGCGTATATGGAACTACTACTCGGCGGACATGATTTATTTAGAGTAAATTTTTTCAAATTCACAAAGACAAAATCGCAATGTTGGTACCATTAAGAGTTGGCCTTGATAAGATATTTATCGATATAATCATTCAAATATATCTAAACCTTGCGTATATGTGCGTTTATCCCTAAAATTTTGACAGCTTAAAAGAGAGAGAGAAAAAAAAAATAAATAAAACACCAGGAATTCAAATATTGAAGCATTCCCCAATGAGCGTTTGTAGGGGCTCTGTATGTATAGAATTTTATTCCCCATACACATACAAGACCGCGACCGATACCAGTCAATAACATTCTCGTTATAGGTTATAGTCTGCTTGATGCCATTCTCTCTCTCTCTCTCTCTCTCTCTCTCTCTCTCTCTCTCTCTCTCTCTCTCTCTCTCTCTCTCTCTCTCTCTCTCTCTCTCTCTCTCTCTCTCTCTCTCTCTCTCTCTCTCTCTCTCTCTCTCTCTCTCTCTCTCTCTCTCTCTCTCTCTCTCTCTCTCTCTCTCTCTCTCTCTCTCTCTCTCTCTCTCTCTCTCTCTCTCTCTCTCTCTCTCTCTCTCTCTCTCTCTCTCTCTCTCTCTCTCTCTCTCTCTCTCTCTCTCTCTCTCTCTCTCTCCATAGTTCGCTAATGCACAATGATATGAGATCATTACAAAGGCACTTTGTAAACACTTTGCTCTGTTTTGGACTTCGTAACTCCTAGTTGGGGAAATCATGAAACTTACATTTGGTCTCCATTATTTATATACAGATATAACATTTTACACTGGATATTAAACATTCAGTGGCATGAAACATAGTGAGACAAAGAATGTCAGTG
>NC_091578.1:12728251-12733251 GCF_042767895.1 Penaeus vannamei | reverse complement strand
GTTTAAACACTTCTTTTGCATCAAACCATATAATACAAAATAACAAAAATACGACCTTCGAAAAAAAAAAATCTTAGTGACGTCACTATCCGTCGGTCGTCTTTTGTTTCCGCTTAGCAGACGAATTTCCGTAGGATTTCAGCCCTGCTTGCCTTGACTTTTTCCTGTATCTCCCATCCTTAGATTTAAAACAAAATTAGATCAAGTCTTTATATATTTCTCTACTTTACAGAAATATTCCCGAAATATTAACAGTTTCTATGAGTATGGCTGACGGTACATAGTGACGTATTTGTGACGCAGTCGTCAAACCATAACGTTATTGTCGTTAATTTTGTAGATTATAGAATTTATAGATTACTGTCCCTATGTAAATATATCGGGTAATTCATATTTTAATTTTCTTACAATATTGTGATTTTGCATGTTTAAAAAACAGCAAATTCCTCTGGCTTTCACACAGAATTTCTATACTTCTTCAATATCAATCAACACGAGAACGGTAGCCACTCAGTACATTTTAGAAAACGAGAATCGAAAATGACGACGTGGCGTCTGAGGCAGGCAGGTTGTTATATTTTGTGCTAGATATCTTATCCATTTTCATTACATCTGGAAATTAGTCAAATTTCCATTCTGGCTGAATGCCTCGAACTAGATCGGATGAATTTACTACATGCTACTACAGATGAGTGAAAATCTCGTGTGCTAAGAGACACTTGAAACATGGCGTAAAAACCCGTAGAGTTCTCATCACTGATGCCTATAAGAGATATCATCGCGACATGGATTTTTTTTTTCTTTTTTTAAGATCTGAAAAAATAACATATTGTAAGAGAGAAAAAAAAACAACAGAATGGAGGGGGGGTAGCAGTCCTGGTAGTAGTTAGTAGTAAACGCAGCAGCAGTAGTATCTTAATATGGGAGATGGATAGATAAATCCATATTTACTTGTTACTTGTATATTTAAAAAATCTCGAATCCAAAGAAAAAAATAGAATAGAATGGATTAAAAATATCACCAATAAAAATGTAAGATCCGAAGCGTCTTGTCGAAGTTTGTCCAGGTGGTGGTGATGACGTCTCTCACTGCCGGGTCCAAGGTCATCAGTCACGCGGAGGACTTGCAGTACCTTCAAGATCCTTTGAAGACCGATGGAATGAGAAATTAGGTGTTCTGGGTTTTATATTTATCTGTCAATGTTTTATTTGTTTTTAAAAATGGTTTAAAATTGCCGTGATCAGAGGGCCACTGACTAGTTAAAATCGGCGGGGCGAGGCAACAGCAACTCATAAGGCACAGGAACCTGGTGCAGACGAAACACCTGCGCAGAGTATCAAGCTGAACTCACATATCAGCTTGCAAGTCTTACGAAAAACCACTGGAAGACGTATTTGAAATTACGATGGATAAAGCACAAAAAGCTGCGCAGCAAAAAGGCAAGCGGTTGTTCTAATACTATTCGGAAAACCGCCAAATATTTGTGACGTAGGCGGTAAGCACTGACGTCATATTTCCACAGCTGTGGCAATTTACGGAAATTTATATTTTTGACTCTATAGGAGGATAAAAGAGCAATAGTAGGATTGAAAATGCTATAAAGGCATTCTACTTCCATTGCTTGAAACGGTACATAAGCAAGAAATATCCATCAAAATCCTGTGCGAATAGGCTGTTTCGAATCATCCTGACAACACTATCTCGAATCTTTTGTTGTAAACCTTGCCTTGGTTTTTTCCCTGTTTTCCCATTCTTAAATTTTAAACAAAATTAGATTGATTTTATATATTTTTCTATTTTACATAAATATAAACAGTTTCTATGAGCATGGCTAACGGATTCGTTATATAAATTCTCGGTCCAGTGTGACGCATTTGTGACGTAGACGTCAAACCATGACGTCATTGTCGTTAATTCCGTAGATTATAGAATTTATGGATTACTGTCCCTTTGTGCACCATTATAAATATATCGGATGAATCATATCTTAATTTCCTTACAATATTGTGATTTTACAAGAGATATATTAACAAATTAGCCAATTCTGCATGATTAAACACAGGGTTCATTTACTCCTTCAATATTTTTCTACTCCTTCAGTCCAGTAAGGGAAATTGTATAAAATCTGGCAGCCATGAGAACGGTAGCCACTCAGTGCATTTTAGAACTCGGCGTCTGAGGCAGGTTGGGGCTCGCCAGGACGATAAACGGTCTCCTTTTGTATGCTTTGTGTGTAGGCCATTCTTTTATTTCTTAACGGCGGCAGTTACCTGTGAGCTGACTTAAAAGGAAAAGTGAATTGTATGTATTCGCTTTCACCCACGTAAGTAAAATACTAGAAGTCATAGTTTTATTTTTTCCGAGTGCTGCTGATGAACTTCTATTTGTGTAAATTTCTCTAAATACTCATATAAACACATGTATCCTTACACGTTCACATACCCATACACCCACACACACACGGACACAGACACACACACGCCTATATAAACTCTTACATAGATATCCCTCGGTTATATGCATACGAACACACACACATCCCCCTCACACACACTACTCATACACTCGCGTTCAACACATATACATACGCATACACATACACTTACACGCACATAAATATGTTTCAAAGATTCATAACAAACTGATCTTGGATTATGAAAGAATGAAACAACGAATGAGGAGGTTGTATCGTACTAATGCAGTGAGAAGCCATTGTTAATTTCTATATTTTATTACAATAGATTTCCATTCTGGCTAATTGCCTCAACCCAGACCGAACGAATTCACAGCGCTACTACAAGTGAGTGGAAAATCTCGTGTGCAGAGATACTTGAAACCTGGCGGGAAAGCCCGTAGAGTTCTGATCGCTGATGCCTACAAGAGAATTCATCGCGATATGGAATTTTTTGTGTGATTTTTTCTTTTTTAATATCTTGAAAAGACAACAGACGATGGCTGTTGAGCTGAAATGACGAAGGAATAGGGACGGAGTAGGAGAATAAAGGAGAGACGCAAATGATTAGAGGTGGATAGGATGGGTGAAATATAGGTAGAGAGAGAGAGGGAGTACATGGTAGTTAATAAAACGTATTTAATGGAAAACTGTCACAGATTAAATTAATTTCTGCTAATTGTTCTCTTCTTTGTTTTTGTTTTTTATTTTGATAATTCCAATCTCTCTATCTATCTATCCTCCACCCACCCCCCTCTCACTCTCTCTCTCTCTATCCCTTCCCTCCCTCACTCTCTCTCTCTCTATCCCTTCCCTCCCTCACTCTCTCTCTCTCTATCCCTTCCCTCCCTCACTCTCTCTCTCTCTATCACTTCCCTCTCTCACTCTCTCTCTCTCTCTCTATCCCTTCCCTCTCTCACTCTCTCTCTCTCTCTATCTCTATCATTCTTACTTTTGTGGCGTTATCAGCTGCTCCCCGAGTCAGTTCGCGACCAGGGAGATACCGCACGAAGATCATACTCGACGTGACTTCGGGGTCCTCGTCCTCGTAAAGCTCGAGGATGACTGACCCAAAGGAGTCGTAGTTCTGGGGGAGGTTGGAGCCGATCACAGGATCTCGGAAACGTACATTTTCATTTTTCTTTTCTCTTCTTACGAAGTTATTTACAGTCTGTGTATGTGATATCATTATTATTATTATCATTATTATTATTATTATTATTATTATTATTATTATTATTTTAATAAGTGATCTTGAGTCTGTAAAATGAGATATTACGTGATTCCCAACTAAACTAATACATATTTATTTCCAATCTTGCACTGTATCAAACCTCAAAAAATGGAAAGCAATAAAAAAGAAAAAACAACAACAACGACAACAACAAAAACAGGAGATAGAACGACACAAGAGACGGACAGACAGGCAGATAAGTACCAACGCGCGTGTGTCCGCGTGTGCACTCCCACAAGGAAACCCAACCCCTTTGGCCCAATACCCATAGACCCGGTACAGAGAACGAACCTCTGAACCACACCATCGCGAACCTTCATCCGAGGGCGCCACCATCTGCCACTAAACAGAATCCCCGCCATTGCTCTCGCCAAAAAGGGTAATCCTGTAACAGATTTTACTAATATTACATCATCAACGTACATGTAATACTATTTATATGCTAAATTATCTGTGAGAAATCCCCCTCAATGCAGTTCCCTGAGAGATAATGAACCCTGTATTGGAGATGTCGTCCTCAACGGGTGTCAGATTATTGATTATCGAACATCAGGCATCACGGCTGTTATTAGTATGCTCTTTATTTCTCTCTCTCTTTGTGTAAACAAAATCCTCATTTTCGCTTCCCATTTCTTTTCCAATATTCCAAGGACATAATCAGCCGTTATCATTATCAACATTATTTCTATTGTTATCCCCCTTCTCTTCCTCCTTCTCCTCATCATCATCACCATTATGAATATTAAGAACATTGTTATTTTGATTAATATCACAATAACACATTATTGATATTATAATTACTATTATTATCAATATCATGGTCTTTACAATCAAGTTATGCATGCATTTATTAAGTATCCATCCATCTATCTTTTTAGCAATTTAGCTTCAAATTTGTTTATTTAGTAAGTTTTTTGTGTATCCAATTACTCAACCTTATTATAGATTTATTCGTCTATCTATTCATCTATTTGGTATATCTATCCACCCGATTCCTCACCTTTCTCCCTATAGATCCAGCTGTCAGTCTATCTATCTATCTCTCTATCGTCTATCTATCTATCTATCGTCTATCGTCTATCTATCTATCTCTCTATTGTCTATCTATCTCTCTATCGTCTATCTATCTATCTCTCTATCGTCTATCCATCTATCTCTCTATCGTCTATCTATCTATCTATATATATACCTATACATCTAACTATCTTTCAATATGAAACAAAAAATTTGCAATAAATTTTGCTAGAAATTTACCTCCTAACAGCACACACTTACATCTCAGGATCCTCCTCCCCCAAAGGAAGCGATGTCGC
>NC_091578.1:12713251-12715751 GCF_042767895.1 Penaeus vannamei | reverse complement strand
TGAAAGTGAATGAAATCATCTGCCAAACATCTTCGCTCTTCGTCGCAAGCTTACCTTCGGCGTGTAAACATTGATGGAAAAGGCAGCCTCCTCGGCCCTGGAATCACCCTGAGGGCATGTCGGAGCGAGGACCCCGGCGTCTCGCTCCTCATCCCGGGGTCCTGCAGCCACGGGGTCCTACGGGAGAAGGGGAGGACTGGTGGAGGGGGTTCGAACTGGTGTACTGGAGGGCGGGAGTCCGAGTGGTATTTGTGCAGGGTTGTGTCGAGGAAGGAGACGGAGAGAGGAAGGGGAAGAAAGAGAGAGGGGGAAAGAGGGCAAGAGAGAGAGGAGAAGAGGAGAGAGAGAGAGAGAGAGAGAGAGAGAGAGAGAGAGAGAGAGAGAGAGAGAGAGAGAGAGAGAGAGAGAGAGAGAGAGAGAGAGAGAGGAGAGAGAAGAGAGAGAGAGGAGGGAGAGGGAGGAGGAGGGAGAGAGAGAGAGGGAGGGGAGAGAAGAGAGAGAGAGAGAGAGAGAGAGAGAGAGAGAGAGAGAGAGAGAGAGAGAGAGAGAGAGAGAGAGAGAGAGAGAGAGAGAGAGAGAAGCAGACAGACAGGGACAGAAAAGAATACAGAAGAGAGGGACAACATAAAAATACTTTTGCCGCACGAAATTAGCCTTATCTATTCATATGTGCTATTCATTACCATAATTTATTAAGACATTAAATTTATGAGCTAAATGGAAACAAAACAGATGTAGCTACAGTACACCTTTATATTAGGCTTATAGTGTATTGTCTTCCTATACATTTTGAACATAGGTCTTTCATATGAAAATTTCCTCTTAGTTAACTGTCCCATCTTTCCTTACGTATCTATTTATCAATCTGTGAAATATCAATCTATCTTTATGATTTTGTTATGATTTTCTACCTTTACTGTTTTTTTTTTTTTTTTTTTTTTTCTTACCATGAACCTACGCTTTCCAATAGGTGGTTCTGCGTATGGCATTCCCCTGAAGGCATTGAAGGTGGCGCCTCCTGCGTTCACCTCGACACCCACCAGGCGCTCTTGAGTCAGCTCCACCACAGGCCGTTCTCCTGACGAAGGGCAAGCGACCCAGATTCCGATCAGGCATATCAGCAAGGGCGTGGAACAGCGTAGGATCCCTGCTGAAGGAACTGATGAATAGCACTTCGAAAATTTAGGATGATTCTCAAGGGAAACACGGAGAAGGGGGGAGGGCGGAGGGGTAGACATAGAAAGAAGGGGGTGTGGAGAAAGAAACAGAGAAAATGGGAAACGGAGTAGTGGAAAGATACACGGGATAGGGGAAACTGAGAAAATACGAAGGGGAATAATGGAAAGAAACACGGCGAAGGAGACACTGGGAAAGAAACACAGAAAATAGGAGGAGGAATGGAGGAATTAGGAAAGAAACGCAGAAAAAAGAAGGGATGGATTAGTGAAAAGAAGCATGGGGAAGGAATGAAACACAAAAACAAAACAAAAATGAAAATAGATCAAATAGGAGGAAGACACACGACAAGAAACGGGGAGGGGAAGGGAGAGCATATGGAAAGAAATACAAAACAGGAAAAACAAAAGAGAAGACAGAGAAAAAAAACACGAAAAAGAGAAAAGTGGGAGAAACACAGGGAAGGGAATTGGAAAAACAAGGAGTAGACACGGACTGAAAGAAGGTGGAAAGGAGATGAGGAAAAAATAAGAGGAAAACAGAAACGAGAAAAAGGCTACGGGAAAAACAACGAAAGGGGAAAAACAGAGATATGAAAAAGGAGAATAAACAAAGGGACAAGGGATGGTGGGTAAAGGTGCATACACAAGAAAAATAAGAAGGAAAATAAAGGGAAAAAAAGAAAGGAGAGAACACGAGAGAGAGAAATTAGCTTTGTTGCCATCACAGTTTCCATGTTAAAAGCTTACTGATTTAATACATTTCATAATCTTTATGTTTAATTTGTTATTAGGAGGAATGCTTCTTTGATTGTTTCTGCAATGGTTACATTTTACTGAAGATCAAAAATGTTATTGAAATAAACGAATATTATTCCTTGCATTTTTAATTTCCAGTTAAGAACTTTCATGTATTACAGGATATTGTTTAAGCAATATCACTCCTAAACTCACTATGGATAACAAGTCCCGTGCTGTTTTGTGATTAGATGACGTGTAATGAGAGAAAAGTAATTTTCATCACGGCTGCTTTGCGGTAAATAAAGTTCGATGAGAACGGATATACAGAAAATGGGAATTCTCTGTCTCCAAGGGGGGACACAGGTAAAAATAAAATCATTCCATCTCGTATGTGACTACAAATGGAGATTGTCTTTTTCTTATTTATTTTCTTTTTTAACAGTCTTTATCGTATGTATGAATTTTGTTTTCGCTTTCACAACGAATTCATATACGGTATTATAATTCCTGCTTGCACATCGCTTTGGATCGACGGAATTAAATATATTTATCTTTAGTTCAACAGCATTAATCACTAATTCCAG
>NC_091578.1:12683251-12685751 GCF_042767895.1 Penaeus vannamei | reverse complement strand
TGAGAGAGCAAACTTCTCAGGAGTCTTACGGAGGCTGCGAAGAGGAGCTTCAGGGTTCAGGGTTCCTTTTTTATTAAGCAACGATAGAGGTGACACTTTTTTTTTATTGAGAAGTAGGGTTAAAGTTTTTTTTATGTACATATAGAGGTGACATTTTTCGGTGAGACTTGGGGTTCAAGGTTCTTTATTTCAGTAAAAAAAATCCGTTGAGACCTAGGGTTCAAGGTTCCTTTTGTACGTAAAGATAGTGGTGACATTTTTACTCAGAAAAATAGAGGTGACATTCTTCGATGATTTTTTCGTTGTGACTTAGGATTCTATTTTTTTTTTAAGTTAGAGCCGATATTTTCATTTGAGAAGATATGAGGGGGGGGGGACCGTCCCGCTCTTACAATAAAATGCTAAACAAGTGAGCAACGAAAAGGCGGGAAAAAGAAGTTACGAATAAACTTTTGATTAAAAAAGGAGAATATTAAAGGAAAGTTTATCAAATAAGCATATACATAAATTACCAATATAAATTCTGAATATTTAATTTCAAAAAAAGCAAAAGTGGGCAGATGATAAGTAGGTTGAATTACACAAGAAAATATTTTTGAGTCGTGTGGAGGTTAATATATTTTCTTTCTCTTTTTCTTTCTTTTTCTTTTTTACTTGTCATTTTCATCATGTCACATAAGCTGTGTATTAATATATTGTTCATTACAATATATAACAATACCCAAAGCAGTTACAATAGAAAAAAAAAGAGAAAAGACAATATATTTATGGTATTTCTGGTTTTCCCGTAATGTAAACTACCTGTGATTTGCGGTTAGTTGAAAAGGGAATCTATTCTGGAACGCCATTTGCCAAATGTGAACGATAAAATGAGTAATTGTGTCAGATTGCTTTCTAAAGCATAAAAAGTGTGCGTTTGTGGGTGAGGAGGGAGAGAGGGAGAGAGAGGGAGTGAGGGAGGGAGAGAAAGAGAGTGAGTGAGTAAATGAGTGAGTGAGTGAGGGAGGGAGGTAGTAAGTGAAAAGAAAAGAAAGAGAGAGAGAGAGAGAGAGAGAGAGAGAGAGAGAGAGAGAGAGAGAGAGAGAGAGAGAGAGAGAGAGAATGACATAAAAAACAAAGGAATAACTGAAATTCAAATGAAAAAAATAAAAAATAAAAAATAGAGAAAGAAAATATCCCATGCGCATGACGAAATAAAACTAAAGAATAAAGAGAGAGAGAAAAAAAAAACACGAAATCGACCATAACGTAAATAATATCATAAAAAGGGACAAGGACTGCCCGTGAGAATTCCGCCTGAGTAAGCTGGACCCATTCCATTTTGCCAAGCTATTTCCATATTTTTCAAATACCTTGACACCTCCAGGATTTCAAGGACGAAAACCCGCTGCGCATAAAAGACGCCGCAGGGATTTAGGGCCAATTTCCTTAATCATAAATTCGGCATCTGACTCAAGCTGCACGACAAAGCAGTCCCAAGGCCGGCCATCGAAAGGCTGGACACTAATGCATGAACTCATCAGTTACCCCTGCGAGAATGGATATCAAAGAAAACGAGGAATTTTGTCTGATATATCGCCCAGCTGATCGCTCTTTCGGGGATGATGTGGATAGTTATATTACCGTTGGCGTGATCTGTTTTATCCGTGTTGCTCTGCCGGCGATGATAATATATCTTTCCAGAGGGAGATTGGCTGTTCTTTTTTTTTTTCTTCTTCTCTTTTTTGTGTTGTTTTCTCTCTCTTTCTGCCTGACTGGTTTTGGTTCTGTTTGGTTGTGTGTTTGTCTGTCTGTCTGTCTGTCTGTCTGTCTGTCTGTCTGTCTGTCTGTCTGTCTGTCTGTCTGTCTGTCTGTCTGTCTGTCTCTGTCTCTCTCTCTTCAGTTTTACCATTCTTCATATAGTTTCAACGAGAACAAAGTGAATATACATTTTCTCAGGATCTGGACAAAGGATGTAAATCTATGCAAGTATGCAATGATAAAAAAATAATAAAATGAAATTTAAAAAAATATATATATATATATATACATACATACATACATATATATATATATATATATATATATATATATATATATATATATTAAAAACAGTTGCCGTCGAGTATGTGTGAACATCAAAGTTATATAAGAATTCCCGATTTTTCCAAATCATTGAAAATAATAATAATAATAATAATAATAATAATAATAATAATAATAATAATAATAATAATAATAATAATAATAATAATAATAATAATAATAATAACAATGATTATAATAATAATAAAATGAAAGAAACAAAATGATATACATATACCTCAGATCGCCAAAGCAAGCAAACAGACAAACAAACAAACAAACAAAAAAAGAATATGTAAAAAAAAAAAACCAGCACAGTTTGTGCCTCCATTTTTCTAACATTTTTGATCGTTCGGATTTTGTACAGCAGCATTTTTCTTCGTATTTCAACGCGTGAGATGAAACAAGCGAGCCCATATCTCTCTCACTTTCGCCA
>NC_091578.1:12665751-12673251 GCF_042767895.1 Penaeus vannamei | reverse complement strand
GTATGTGTGTTTGTTTGTTTCTGTGTGTTTGCGTGTTTCTGTGTGTGTGTGATTGTGTGTGTGTGTGTGTGTGTGTGTGTGATTGTGTGTGTGTGTGTGTGTGTGTGTGTGTGTGTGTGTGTGTGTGTGTGTGTGTGTGTGTGTGTGTGTGTGTGTGTGTGTGTGTGTGTGTGTGTGTGTGTGTGTGTGTGTGTGTGTGTGTGTGTGTGTGTGTGTGTGTGTGTGTGTGTGTGTGAGTGTGTGTGCGTGTGTCTGTGTGTGTGTGTGTGTGTGTGTGTGTGTGTGTGTGTGTGTGTGTGTGTGTGTGTGTGTGTGTGTGTGTGTGTGTGTGTGTGTGTGTGTGTGTGCGTGTGTCCATTTCATCTTCCGGCCTATTTATGTCCTCCTCCTTCCTTTCTCCCATTCTCCCTTCCTCTCTACTTTCCTTCCTCTTTTCTTCTTATCCCTCTTCCTCTTCCCTCTCACTCTACCTCTCTTCCTGCCTACTTTCATTCTTCGATTCTCCCTCAGCATTTTCTTCCCTCCCTCCTTTTCTCACTCTTAAGTATCCCTCAACTCACCAATCTCAACTTCTCACTCACCCCTTTCCCTCCCTGACTCTCTCATTCCCTCCCTCACTCACTCATTCCCTCCCTCACTCACTCATTCCCTCCCTCACTCATTCCCTCCCTTAACTTCCCCCTTCCCTCACACCTTCTCACTTCTTTTTCTTTAACTCCCTCATTCCTTCTCTCCCTGTTCGCTCCCTCTCAGCTCTCCCTTCCTTTTTCTCTCTCCCTTCTCCCTTCCCTCCGTCCCTCCCTCACTATCCGTCTCCCTTCCTCTATCCCCCCTCCCCTTTTCCCTCTACCTCCCGCCTTTCTCTCTCCCTAGTCTCCCTCTCCTCCCTCTCTCTCTCACTATCAGCCTCCCTGTCTCTCTCCTTCTTCCATCTCCCTATCCCTCTCCCTTCTCCCTTCCCTCCCCCTCTCTCTCTCTCACTACCCGTCTCCCTGTCTTCCTCTCTCTCCCTCTCCCTCTCCCTCTCCCTCTCCCTCTCCCTCTCCCTCTCCCTCTCCCTCTCCCTCTCCCTCTCCCTCTCCCTCTCCCTCCCCCTCTCCCCTTCTCCCCTTCGCCTTCTCCCTCCCTCCCTTCCCTTCGTGACTACTGAACCTTGCAACGCGCGTAAGGAGCGAGAAATATTGGGAAATTAGAGAGAAGGAAGAGAGGCGGAAAGTGAAAAAAATCATGGGAGAAAATAGAGAGAGAAGAGGGGAGGGAGGGAGAAGGAGAGGGAGAGGGAGGGAGAGGGAGAGGGAGAGGGAGAGGGAGAGGGAGAGGGAAGGGAGAGGGAGAGAGAGGGAGGAGAGGGAGAGAGGAGGAAAGAGAGAAAGGAAGGAGGGAGAAGAAGGAAGGAGAAGGAGAAGGAGAAGGAGAGGAGAGGGAGAGGGAGAGAGAGAGAGAGAGGGAGAGGGAGAGAGGAGAGAGGAGAGGGAGAGGGAGAGGGAGAGAGAGAGGGAGAGAGAGAGAGAGAGAGAGAGAGAGAGAGAGAGAGAGAGAGAGAGAGAGAGAGAGAGAGAGAGAGAGAGAGGAGAAGGGGAAGATAACGAGAGAGCAATAACGCCCTCACCGCCATCCTCAAACATCCACAAAAAATAACTTTCTCTCTCCATCATTATCCTCTCCATCCTCATCCTTCTTGGGCGCCCCTTATCCCTCCCCCCTCCCTAAACCCCGCCCCCACCATCCCTTATCCCCCTCCCACCCTCTCCTACCCATCTCCCTCAGACACCCCCCCGACCATGCATGCTCCCTCTCCCTCCCTCCCTCCCCTTCCCCCTCCCCTCCCCATCTCTTTCCTTCAATCAGGCCTCATTACCCCCTCCCCTCCCCCCACCCCGCCTCAATCTCCTCATCAACCCCGGTCTCTTCTTCAGTCCCTCCCCCTCCCCCTTCCCCTCTCTTGCCTTTTCCTCTCTTTCACCTCCACTCCTTCCTCTCTTTACGTCTCTCACCACACGCTTCCACTCCCTCTTTCCCCTCCCTCACTCCACCCCTTTCTCCCTCCTTCCCCTTACTATACCCTCCAACCCCCACCCTTCTCTTCCTCTCTCTCTCCCTCTCCCCTCCCTCCCCCTCCCCCTCCCCCTCCCTCATCCCTCTCCCCCTCCCTCACCCCTCCATCATCCTCTCTCCCCTCCCTCACCCTTTCCCCTCCCTCACCCCTCACCCCTCCATCATCCCTCTCCCTCTCCCCCTCCCTCACCTCCCTCATCCTCTCCCTCAGCCCTCACCCCTCTCCTTCCCCCTCCCACTCACCCCTTTCCCTCCCTCACCCTCTCCCCCTCCCTCACCCCTTCCACCCCCGTCCAAGCCCCTGCCGTAATCGTCTCCTCACCCTCACCCCTCCATCATCCCTCTCCCCCTCTCACATCCGTCTCCCTCCCCCTCCCTCTCCCTGTCCCCCTCCTCACCCCTCTCTCCCTCCCTCACCCCTCAGCCCTCTCCCCCTCTCCCTCACCCCTTCCACCCCTGTCCAAGCCCCTGCCGTAATCGTCTCCCTCACCCTCACCCCTCCATCATCCCTCTCCCCTCTCACATCCGTCTCCTCCCCCTCCCTCACCCCTCTCCCTCCTCACCCTCTCTCCCTCCCTCACCCCTCTCCCCCCTCTCCCTCACCCCTCCCACCCCGTCCAAGCCCCTGACGTAATTAGCCCGAGGCCTCAGTCATGGTCTATACTTAGAACCCTTGATGGCAGATTAAGTATTAAAAAAAGAAGAAGGAAAAAAGAAAAAAGTTTTGCTACCGATTTTAATAATAGTGGTATTATTATTATCGTTTTTTAAAATCTGTTGTTGCTATTATCTTTTCTGTGGTTTTTATATATATTTTTTATCTCTCTTTTTTGTTATTACTTTCTATTGTGATTGTTTTACTGGGAAATAATTAACAAAAAATCCGATTTTAGTTTTTTTTTTAATTCTTTTATTCCTTCGGTATTACATGTTTACTTATTTTGGGGTATAACAGGAGGAGGAGAAGAGGAGAAAGAGGGAAAGGATGATGATGATGATGATGATGATGATGATGATGATGATGATGATGATGATGATGATGATGATGATGATGATGATGATGATGATGATGATGTTGATGTTGATGATGTTTATGATGACAGTCATTATCATAATAATAATAATAATAATAATAATAATAATAATAATAATAATAATAATAATAATAATAATAATAATGATAATAGAAATAATAATAATAATAATAATAATAGAAATAATAATAATAATAATAATAATAATAATAATAATAACAACAACAACAACAACAACAATACGAAAAAGAAGAAGATAAGAAGCACAAGAAGAAAATTGATTCACATACTCCGAAATGAAACAGAAGGCGGCCTCTGTTGCCATGGTAACGCTATGCAATCGAGATACAGCGACTGAGCATGAATGTTCCGAAAGCCTTTCAGCTGCGTGAACATCTTGGAAGAGTACATCAGGTTGGGAATGTCATTGCATGCTTGCTCACTGACTCTGTTTCTGTCTGTCTGTCTGTCTGTCTGTCTCTCTCTCTCTCTCTATCTATCTATCGGATTCTCTGTATGTCACTGTCTCTGTCTCTCTCTCTCTCTCTCTCTATCTATCACATTCTCTGTATGTCACTGTCTCTGTCTCTCTCTATCTATCACATTCTCTGTATGTCACTGTCTCTGTCTCTCTCTTTCTCTCTTTGTCTCTCTCTGGCTCTGCTCTGTTCTGTTTTGTTCTCTCCTCTCTCTCTCTCTCTCTCTCTCTCTATCTCTCTCTCTCTCTATCTATCTCTCTCTCTCTCTCTCTCTCACTCTCTCTCACTCTCACTCTCTCTCTCTCTCTCTCTCTCTCTCTCTCTCTCTCTCTCTCTCTCTCTCTCTCTCTCTCTCTCTCTCTCTCTCTCTCTCTCTCGCTCGCTCGCTCTCGCTCTTCCGAGACGGAGGAGAAGGAGAGGGAGAAA
The DNA here is from genome assembly GCF_042767895.1 of Penaeus vannamei. Classification (NCBI taxonomy): domain Eukaryota; kingdom Metazoa; phylum Arthropoda; class Malacostraca; order Decapoda; family Penaeidae; genus Penaeus; species Penaeus vannamei. The sequence continues at coordinate 12,669,257 of NC_091578.1, read as the reverse complement.
GAGAGAGAAATGGAAAGGGAGAGAAGAGGGGAGGGGGAGAGAAGAAAGACGAGCCGTAATGCCATCTCGAGTGGGACTTCCAGCCAGAAATCCCTCAGCCTGGCAGGATCTCCGGACGGAACCGGCCACATGCAGCAACAAATGCGATAATGGTAAATCATGAACCATTCCTGTATCCGGATATGTGCGTCAGCTTGCGTCCGGATAGACCGTTCGCATGTCTTTCGAAGCAGCTCAGGCTTCGAGCTTCGTTTTCTTTTTTTTCTCCCTATCTCTTTCTTTCGTTCGTTGTTTTTTTCCGTTTTCGTTCGCTTGAGTTTGCTATTTTTTCTCTCTTTTTTTTTGAATGGATATTTCGATGAATTTGATTTTTCCCCTTCACTTGATTAATCCGAACCCTTCATACCACACTTTTTCGTAATAAATCAAATGGCTCAAAGAATAGGCAACGAAAAAAAGAAATAAAAAAAAAACAAAAAAAAAACAAAGGCTACCCCAGCCCTTGAAGAGGCTCCCATCATTTTCAAAAGCCAATTATAAGCCACTTTATCGCTGATATCATTACGGGGGAAAATTCCAATTAAGGGAGACAAAAAAATTGGGTTATTTCGAAGCGAGCCTAAGCGTAATCAAGGCTTTGGCGCAACGTCGACTTCATCTTTTTTTTTCATTCTCTCGAATTCTTTGATGTTCTATTTTCGCGCTTAATTATTCTACAGCGAAGGGATGGGAGACTTTTTTTTTTTTTTTTTTTTTGAGAAGACAGTTTTTGGCGCCTTTTGATGTGTAATGGATGTTGAGTGATGAAAGAGACATGTGGAAAGATTAGGAGAGAAAAAAAATCTTATTGTATAATCTTTGTAGATTGGAGGAACTTCGCTCTTAGATTGTCTTTATCCCTTTGTTAATTTATCTTTTTAAGTTATTAATTCATCTATCATCATCATAATCACTATTATTCATCCTTATTATTATTATTATTATTATTATTATTATTATTATTATTATTATTATTATTATTATTATTATTATTATTATTATTATTATTATTATTATTATCATTATTATTGTTGTTGTTGCTATTATTATAATTATTATTATTAACATTATTGTCATTGTCATTATTATTATTATTATTATTATTATTATTATTATTATTATTATTATTATTACTATTATTATTATTATTATTATTATTATTATTATTATTATTATTATTATTATTATTATTATTATTATTATTATTATTATTATTATTATTATTATTATTACTTTAATCATTATCATTATCATCATCGTTATTATTATTATTATTATTATTATCATTATCATCCTCCTTCTCATCATCATTATCATTATTGTCTTCGACTTGTTATAATTTCAACTATAATTTCGTTTCTTCCTTGGAATGTTATCCCTTTTCTTCCCCTTTCCTCTTTATTTTTAAGATATCTCATCCCTCTCTTCTTTATTCTAAATAATTTAAATATTTCCTCGCACCTTCACCAGTTCCTTTTTCTCTCCGCTTTCGAATTATTCTAAAGGATCTTCCTCTCTTCTAAATCCTTCTTTCCGCTTCATTCCTCCTTCTCGCTTCTCGTCATTTGCACATATCTTTCCTTCTCTCTCTCTCTCTCTCTCTCTCTCTCTCTCTCTCTCTCTCTCTCTCTCTCTCTCTCTCTCTCTCTCTCTCTCTCTCTCTCTCTCTCTCTCTCTTTCTCTCATTCTCTCTTTCTCTTTTTTCTCTCTCTCTCTCTCTCACTCTCTCTCTCTCTCTCTCTCTCTCTCTCTCTCTCTCTCTCTCTCTCTCTCTCTCTCTCTCTCTCTCTCTCTCTCTCTCTCCTCCTTTCCCTCGTCCATTTCCCTCAGTCCTCTTCTCTCTTTCTCCTCCGTTCCCTCGTCCATATTCTTTCCCTCAGCCTTCTTCTCTCCATCTCTCTCTCTCTTCTTCTTCTTTCCCTCCATCGCCCTCCATTTCCCTGCTCACACTTCCCACCCAAGGAAAGGAAGACAGGAAAAGACTCGATTCTTGAGTCCCGTAATATAATCTATTTTCAGATTACAATGGAGCTCACAGGGTCAGCATATTTAATGGAAGTAAACACGATCTTTATGGTTCTGGGAGAGGGTGAAAGGGAGAAGGAAAAAGGGAGAGGGAGAGAAAAAGGAAGGGGAGAAGGCAAGGGGAAGATAGAGGGAGTGGGAGTGGGAGAGAGAGAAGGAGAGAGAGAGAGAGTAAGGAGAGAGAGAGAGAGAAGGAGAGAGAGGGAGAAGGAGAGAGAGGGAGAAGAAGAAGAGAGGGAGGAAGGAGAGGAGAGAGGAGAAGGAGAGAGAAGGGAGAAGGAGAGAGAAGAAGGGAGAAGGAGAGAGAGAGGGAGAAGGAGAGAGAGAGGAGAGAGAGAGAGAGAGAAAGAGAGAGAGAGAGAGAGAGAGAGAGAGAGAGAGAGAGAGAGAGAGAGAGAGAGAGAGAGAGAGAGAGAGAGAGAGAGAGAGACGAAAGGAGAGAGAGAGAGAGAGAAGAGAGAGAGAGAGAGAGAGAGAGAGAGAGAGAAGGAGAGAGAGAGAGAGAGAGAGAGAGACTAGACTAGAATATGATGGGATGGTGATAGGGTAAATGCATTGAGAAAGATAGATCAATAGATAGAGAGAGAGGTGTGTCATATACCTTCCAATTATCAGCCCAAGCGTCACTTAAATGATATCAGATCAAACTAATGTAAATAAAGTGTCTATTGCACACACACACGCACACATACACACACACACACATACACACACACACACACACACACAAAGAACACGCGCACACACACACACACTCACACACTCTCAAATAACACACACACACACACACACACACACACACACACACACACACACACACACACACACACACACAAACACACCTACACACACACACACGCGCGCACACACACACGCACACACACACACACCTACACACACACACACACGCACAAACTTACATTCCTCACACATCAAAGTGCACATAATGGACTGGAAAGGCTGCAGAGCTCTGGTTATGCCGACGCCACATCACCCTTGGCTGGATCTAATTTCGCGCCCACTCGCCTCTCCGAAAACGCGAAACTAAAATCCCGGGAAATTGATAAAGAGGGAAGGGGTGAAGGGGGGGATTGGGGGAGGGGGGGAGAGGGAGATCGTAAGAGAGAGGAAGGGAGGGAGAGAGTAAGAGAGAGGAGGGAAGGGGATGGGAAGGGAGAGAGGATCGAGGAAGAGGGAGAGGGAAAGGGAGGGGAGGGAGAGGGAGAGCGTAGGAGAGAGGTGGGGAGGAAGAGAGAAAAGGAGGAGAGGTGAGGGGGAAGGGAGAAGGGGAGAAAGGAGAGAGGAGAGGGGATGGGACGGAAGAAAGAGAAGAGAAGGTAAATGATAGAACAAGAGAGGGAAGGACAAGAGGATAGATGGAAGGGAGGTCAGGATAGAGAAGGGGAGAGGACTAGGGCGAGAGGAAGGAATAGAAGGAGAGT
>NC_091578.1:12653251-12655751 GCF_042767895.1 Penaeus vannamei | reverse complement strand
CCGTCCCTCTCTCCCTCCCTCCCCGTCCTCTCTCTCCTCCTCCCTCCTCTCTCTCCCTCCCTCCCTCCCTCTCTCTCCCTCCCTCCTCTCTCTCTCCCTCCCTCCCTCTCTCCTCCCTCCCTCCCTCCCTCTCTCTCCCTCCTCCCCTCTCTCTCCCTCTCGTCTCTCCCTCCCTCCCTCTCCCTCTCTCCCTCCCTCCCTCTCTCTCCCTCCTCCTCCCTCTCTCTCCCTCCCTCCCTCTCTCTCCCTCCCTCCCTCCTCTCTCTCTCTCCCTCCCCTCCCTCCCTCTCTCTCCCTCCCTCCCTCTCTCTCCTCCTCCCTCCCCTCTCTCTCCCTCCCTCCCTCTCTCTCCCTCCCTCCCTCTCTCCCTCCTCCCTCCCCCCCTCTCTCTCTCCCTCTCCACTCTCTCTCCCTCCCTCCCTCTCTCTCCCTCCCTCCCTCTCTCTCTCTCTCTCTCTCTCTCTCTCTCTCTCTCTCTCTCTCTCTCTCTCTCTCTCTCTCTCTCTCTCTCTCTCTCTCTTTCCCTCTCCCTCCCTCCCTCCCTCCCTCTCTCTCGCTCTCTCTCTCTCATTCTCTTCCTTTGAAAAGCGAGGTCACGCACTCCAACAGCACGACATCCCATCATCCTCCGCTTGCTTTCGAAGGGCCAGTCAGTCTGTCTGTCTGCCTCTGTCTGTTTGTCTGTCTGTCTCCGTCCTCCCTCCCACTCTCCCTTTCCTCCCTCTCTGCCTTACTTCCCTCCCTCGCTCTCTTCCCTTCCTCTCTCCCTTCTCTCCTTCCTCACCCTCCCCCTCTCTGCCTTATTTCCCTCCCTCGCTCCCTTCCTTCCCTCTCTCTCTTCCTTTCTTTCCCTTCACTTACACTCTCCGTTCTCTCCTTTCCCTCCCTCTCTCCCTTCCTTCCCTCCTCCCCCCTCTCTCTCTCCCTTCCCTTCTCTCCCTCTCTCTTTTCCCTTCCTCTCTCCCTCTCTCCCTTCCTCCCTCATTCTCTTATCTCCCTCTCTCCCTTCCCTCCTTTCCTCCCTTCCCTTCTCTCTCTCCCTCTCTCCCTTCCCTCCCTCCCTATCACTAATTACCGTGATGAAATAGAATATTCCAGCGATCATGAATATAACGATATGCAAAACAGACAGGTAATATTTAACGTAAATGCTTCGCTTGATGTAGGATGCTCCCATTTTTTTTTCAATTATCGAATATAAATGCAACGGAAAAGGCAGTGATTTAGGCAGTTATCTTTAAGACGAAATAATGATAATATGAGCGTAATTACCGTATTTTTTGGATTGGCTTTTGCTATTGTGACTGACTGCATGAAATTACTGATTCGTTGATGTTTAATATTGATGATAATGTGGGGAGGAAAGGAATCAACTGATAATGGTAGTAAATGAGAGAAGAAGAAGGAGGAAGTGGAGGAGGAGGATGAAGAAGAAGGAGAAAAAATATCAAAAGCAGGCAGAGAAGAAAGGACAAGAAGGAGAAAAAGAAGACGAGGAGGAGGAAGTGGTGACTGGTAGTGCTGCCGGTAACGGTACGGGCTAAGAGACACGAGAGAGAGAAAAGAAGCAAATAAATAAATACCTTGGAATGGAGAAACAAATGAACAAACAGTAAGAATAATACACACTAATAAAAAAAGCATCAACATAACCAACCCTAAAAGCACACACCAACGACCACCTTAATGATAAACACAGACTCAGCTACAAGTTACAGAACGATGTATAGCAACCCTTAACTTCTCCCACTAAGTTACGACCAAGGCCTAAATAAGCCTTTATATAGACCTAGGTTACGAAGACACAGCATTATCGAGAGACGAAACGGGGACTAACTGGTAAGTATGATCCTCTGTGTCTGTCAGTAGAAAGACAAGACTCGGGGCCAACTTGGGAGACTTTGACACCCTTATGATTAAGTCCTGTGCCAAAGTTTAGAGTTAGTGAAGGTCTTGCTGACTGCAGAGTGACGCAGAGGAATCGCGTTCACGTTGCATAGCGATTGCAGGAGATCGGCTGCAAAGGAGAGGGTCCTGGGATGAGCACAGAGGCAATGGCGTGGTTGCGAGAGGGAGTTGGATCGAAGTTAGAGGTCGAAGGTGAATATTCGTTTCTTGAGTTACGATTTTTGCGTTTTGTTCTTAACTTGGGTGTTTCTTTTGACTTGCTGCGTGTTATATATGGCGTGATATGATACTACTGTTATTATTATCATACGTTTATCACTATTAGTGTTATAATAGTATAAACAACAACAATGATAACGACAAAGATGACTGGAATGATAATAACATAAAAACAATAAGAAAAGAGGGAAAAGGAACAAAAAAATAAATAGACGGAAAGAAAACTAAAATCAAACAGACGAAAAAGGAAAAGAAAAGAAAAAAAAAATATATCACCCTTCCCTCCCCCCCCCCCCCAACCGTTGACTACCGACCCCTTGGCCCTGTGCCGCTTAGTGCAATGTCTCGCCACCAGGGGGACCGAACGGCCAAC
>NC_091578.1:12628412-12633412 GCF_042767895.1 Penaeus vannamei | reverse complement strand
AGGAATAATGAAGAGGGGAAGGAGGGAAATTCCATACACGCCTCATTCTACACTGGTTCCAAATTAGGTTAAGTTAATTAAATTTGAATTTCCCCGGGCGTTTCCGTTGGATTTTACCCTTTTTTTCATTTTCGATACAGAGGTGGGGGGGAGTGGGAAGGGAGAGAGGAAGGAAGGATGAGGGGGTGGGAAGGGGAGAGTGAGAGAAGGAGGGGATAAGAATGGAAGGGGAAAAGGGAGAGGGAAGAGGGAGAGAGGGAGAGGATAAGGGGTGGGGGAGGGGGAGGGAGAGAGGGAGGGGAAAAGTGATGATGGAGAGGATGAGGAAGAGAGTGAGGGGAGGGAGACGATGAGGAGAGAGTGAGGGGAGGGAGATGATAAGGAGAGAAGGAGGGGAGGTAAATGATGAGGAGAGGGGGGAGATGATGGAAGGAGAGGGGGAGGATGAGGGGATAAAGATAAGGGGAAGAGAGAGAGGAGGGAGAGGGAGAGGATGAGAGGACAGAGTGAAGAGGGGAGGGGAGGGAGAGAGGGGAGTGAGGGGAAGGGGGAGGCAGTGGGGAGGGAGGTGCTTATCGAAGACTTTAAGAGGCCCCAAAGTTAAGAAATGAGGAGAGGGGGAGGGGGGGAGGGGACCATGAGGGCAGGAAAGGGTGAGGGGGCACAGACTCGTAAAAAAGATGGAGAAGTATAAGAAAATGAAAGAAAATGAGGGAGATGGATAAGGAGTGAAGAGAATAAAGAAAACCGAAAGAGAGAAATGAAGTAAAAAGAAAAAGAGAAGCGAAAACGGAGAATAATAAAGAATAGCAAGAGAAGAAAGAGAAATTTGGAGGATAAATAAGTTAAAAGAAGAAGGGGAGGAGTTTAACAAGCTTGATCGCGAGATAACGAAGACATAATGAGAATGCGAGCGAAGACGTACACAAGGAGAGGAAAGGAGAGAGGGAGAAAGGAAGAAAGGAAGGAAGGGAGGCAAAAAGGAATGAAGGAAGGAAGAGAGAAAGGACTGAATGGAGGGAGGGAGAAAGGACTGAATGGAGGGAGGGAGAAAGGAATGAATGGAGAGAGGGAGAAAGGAAAGAAGGAAGGGAGGGAGAAAGGAAGGGAGGGAGAAAGGAAAGAAGGAAGGGAGGGAGAAAGGAAGGAAGGGAGGGAGAAAGGAAGGAAGGAATGGTGGAGAAAGAAGGAGAGAAGGAAGGGAGGGAGAAAGGAAGGAAGGGAGGGAGAATGGAAGGAAGGAAGGGAGGGAGAAAGGAAGGAAGGAAGGAAGGGAGAACGGAAAGAAGGAAGGTGGGGAGAAAGGAAGGAAGGGAGGGAAGGAGAAAGGAAAGAAGGAAGGAAGGGAAGGAGGGAGAAAGGAAGGAAGGGAGGGAGAAAGGAAAGAAGGGAGGGAGAAAGGAAGGAGGGAGGGAAGGAGAAAGGAAGGAAGGGAGGGAGAAAGGAAGGAGGGAATGGAGAAAGGAGAGAAGGAAGGGGAGGGAGAAAGGAAGGAAAGGGAGTGAGAGAATGGAAGGAAGGAAGGCTAGAGGGAGAAAGGAAGGAAGGAAGGAAGGGAAGAGAAAGGAAAGAAGAAGGAAGAGGAGGAGAAAAGGAAGGAAGGGAGGGAAGGAGAAAGGAAAGAAGGAAGGAAGGGAAGGAGGGAAGAAAGGGAAGGGAAGGGAGGGGGAGAAAGGAAAGAAGGGAGGGAGAAAGGAAGGAGGGAGGGAAGGAGAAAGCTGAAGTGAAGGAGAGGAAAGCTGAAAAGGAGGGGAAGGGAGGAAGAAAGGAAGGAAGGGAAGGAGGGAGAAAGGAAGGAAGGGAGGGATGGAGTGAGGGAAGAGAGAAAAGAGACAGACAGACAGACAGACATAGAAAGAAAAAGAAAAAGAAAAAGAGAAAGAGAAAGGAAGAAAAAGAGAGAGAGAGAGACGGAGAAATGCCGAAACCAGAGGCTTAATTCCACATATCCTTAACCATTTCGGGCATTATGCACTTGGGGGGATAAGAAAGGCCGATTGGAATCCCCGAGACCTCCCAATCCGACAAGATCTCACCATTAATTAATATGATTTGATCATACACGTTGCAACTTTAATCCAATACGGTGCATCCTGTCAGAAAGGATGTGGGTATTGCCTCTCCTGCTCCCTCCTTCCCTCCCTTCCCTCCTTTTCTCCCTACCTCCCTCTCTTCCCTTCCTTCCATTTTATCCCTTTTCTCCCTACCTCCTTCTCTTCAGTCCCTTCTCTCCCTACCTCTCTCTCTTACCTTCCATACCCTCCCTTCCTCCCTCTTTTCTCTCCCTCCCTTCCATCCCTTCCTTCCCGTCACCCTCCTTCCTTTCCTTCCTTTCCTCCTTCCTTCCCCCTTCCTTTCTCTTCTTCCTTCTTTCCTTCCCTTCACTCTTCTCCCTCTTGACCCCCTTATCTTCTCTCATTCTCCCTTTTTCTCCCTTCCCTATCCTCCTTCCCTCGTATCCTTCCTTCTTTCATTTTCTATCTTATTTACTTCTATTTTCTATCTTCTTTCTACTCCTCTCTTCCATCCTACTTCCTCTCCCTTCTTCTCCCTATCTCTCTTTCCCCTTCCTTTCCTTCCTTCCCCCCCTTTCCCTTTCCGTCTTTCTTCTTAACTCTCCTTCCTTCCTACCTTCCACGCAATTCTCCCTTCCTTCTCTTGCTCTCCCTTCCCTTTCCATACTTTATCAACTCTCCCTCTTCCCTCCTCCCCTCCGGCAACACTCCCCTCTCCCTCACTTCACTCTTCCTAATTCCTTAATTCTCTTTCTCTCCTCCCATCCATGCAACTCCTCTCCTCCCCTCCCTCCTTCCCCCTACTCTCCTCCTCCTTTCCTTCCTATTTCTCCCTCCTTCCCTCCTACTTCTCTCCGCAAACCTCCTCCCTTCCCTCCTCCTTCCTCCTCCTTCCCTCCTACCCTCCTCAGTATCCTCCCCTTCCCTCCCTTTCTACCTACTCTCCCTCATCTCCTTTCCTACTATCCCTTCCTTACTTTCCCTCCCTCCATTCCTACTTCTCTCCTCCTTCCCTCCTACTCCTCCAAAATCCTTCTCTTCCCCTCCCTTTCTTCCTACTCTACTCTCTCTCCTCCTTCCCTTCCTAAAACCCTCCCTTCTCTCCCTTTCTTCCGACTTCTCCTCCTTCCTTCTCCCTACTCCTTCAGCACCTCTCTCCCTCCTCTCCTCCCTCCCTTTCTTCCTACTCTCCCTCCTTCCCTCCTACCCTCCGCAACCCTCCCTTCCCTCCCTTTCTTCCTACTCTCCCTCCTTCCCTCCTACCCTCCGCAACCCTCCCTTCCCTCCCTTTCTTCCTACTCTCCCCTCCACAATCCATCTACCATTCCGCGAAAGAAATTGGATTAAAAACTTTTTATTGGCAAAATGCGATCGCGAATTCTTATTCCTATACCGACTGGCCGGGTTTGTGTGCATTGCTCGGGGAGGAAGGGAAGGGAAGGGAAGGGAAGGGAAGGGAAAGGAGGGGAGGAGAGGGAAGGAGGAGGAGGAGGAAGGAAGGAAGGAAGGAGGAAGGGAAGGGAAGGAAAGGAAAGGAAAGGAAAGGAAGGGAAGGAGGAGGAAAGGGGAAGGGGAAGGAGGAGGGAGGGGAGGGGAGGGAAAGGGAAGGGAAGGGAAGGGAAGGGAGGGGAAGGGAAGGGAAGAGAGGGGAGGAGAGGGAAGGGAGGGGAGGGGAAGGGAAGGGAAGGGAAGGGAAGGGAAGGGAAAGGAAAGGAAAGGAAAGGAAGGGAAGGGAGGAACGGGAAGGGAAGGGGAGGGGAGGGAGGGGAGAGGAGGGAAGGGAAGGGAAGGGAAGGGAAGGGAAGGGAACGAAGGGAAGGGAAGGGAAGGAACCGAAAGGGAAGGGAAGGGAAGGGAAGGGAAGGGAAGTGATGGGATGGGAAGTGAAGGGAAGGGAAAGGAGAAGGAAAGGAAGGGAAGGGAGGAAAGGGAAGGGAAGGGAGGGAGGGGAGGGGAGGGAAAGTGGAAGGGAAGGGAAGGGAAGGGAAGGGAAGGGAAGGAAGGGAAAAGGAAGGAGAATGGGAAAGGAAAGGAAAGGAAAGGGAAAGGAAGAGGAAAGGGAAGGGAATGGGGTGGGGTGAGGAAGGCAAGGAAGGGAAGGGAAGGGAAGGGCTAGAGGGGGAGGAGAGGGGAAGGAAGGGGGAGGAAAGGGAAGGGGAGGGAGAGGGGGAAGGGAAGGGTAAGGGAAGGGAAGGGAAGGGAAGGGAAGGAAAGGAGGGGAGGGGAAGGGAGGAGAAGGGGAGGAGGGGAAGGAAGGGGAGGGGAAGGGAAGGAAGGGAAAGGGAAACAAGGGAAGGGAAGGGAAGGAAAGGGAGGGGTGGTGTGGGGAGGGGAGGGGGAGGAGGGAAGGAGAAAGGAGGGGAAGAGAGAAGGGAGAAGGACGGACGAGGGTTGGGCAGGGAAGGGAAGCGAAGGGAAGGAAAGCAAAGGAGGGAAAGAGGGAAGAAAGAGAAGGAAAGGAGGGAAGAAAGGAAAGACAAAGAAGAAGGACGAAGGAAAGGAGAGAGGAATAGAAAGAAGGGGAAGAACGAAAGAGAAGGGCGGGGAAAGAAAGAGAAGGGAAGGAGGAAAAGAGAGAAGGACGAAAAAGGAGGAAAGAGAGAAAGAGTTGGAAGGCCAAGGAGGGAAGAAAGAAGCTAAGGGAAAGGAAGAGAGAGGTAAGAAAAAGAGGAGATGGAGTGAGAAAAGGGAAAGGATGGTTGGGGAAAACAAAGGAAAGGGAACGAAGGAGAGAGAATGAGGGAAAGGGGAAGTAAAGGAGTGAAAGAACGGTGAAGGAAGAAAAAGGAAGAAAAAAAAGAAGGAGGAGAGGAAGGGAAGAGAGATGCAAAGAATAAGAGTGAAAGAAAGATGAGTAAAGAATGGAGAGGAAGAGAGCGGAAAAGAGCCTGTAAAGAAGATGATTGAAATGAGGGATAGAAAGGAAGCGAAAGAAAATAGACGAAAGAAAGAATAAAAGAAAGTAAGAAAGGGGAAGGAGGAAGA
>NC_091578.1:12615912-12618412 GCF_042767895.1 Penaeus vannamei | reverse complement strand
ACTAGATTTAGTGAAGAAATTTAGTTTGTGCATTGTAGGTTTTTCTACCATAGTATCAACACGGTAGAGTGTTTTTCCATTCATATACATATATGAATATATACATATATACATATACATATATATTACATTTTTTCTCTTGATATATCTATTTTCATAGGCACACGTGCATGTGTGTATATATGTATACATGTGTGTGCATAAATATAAATAAATAAATCTATCTATCTATCTATCTATCTATCTATCTATCTATCTATCTATCTATCTATCTATCTATCTATCTATCTATCTATCTATCTATCTATCTATGTATATATATTCATACACATATATGAGAGCTAGGACGAGGAGGGAGGAAGGGAGGAGCGAGGCGAGACAGCCACAGACAGAGACAGACACAGACAAATGCCGACAGGTGCGGCCGAAGACACTGAAAGGCGGGCAGACAGAGCAAGAGCGAGGAGGGGAAGCCGAGGCCCGAGGCGAAAGGGGACTGGGATAGAGGGGAAGGATTATTTGGAGCTTAAGGGAAGGAGGAGACGGGGGGTAGAGGGGGAAAGGGGGAGAGGGGGAAGAGGGGAAAAGGGGAGAGGGATGGAGGAGGCAAGTGGGAGAAGGGATGCATGGGACGGAGAAGGGGGAAAGGGATAGGGGGAAAAGAGAAGAGGGGAGGAGAAGGAAGGGGAGAAAGAATTGCAGAAGGGGAGAAGGGGGAGAGAGAGGGAGAGATGGGAGAAGGGTATAGAGAAGGAAAGGGAGTAGGAAAGAGGGGGTAGAGAGATAGACCAAAAGGGGGGATAAGAAAGAAGGAAGAATGACAGAAAGGAGGAGAAGAGGGGAAGAGCAGAGAGAAGGGGCCAGAGAAGGGGAGAGAAAGAGAACCAGAGAAGAGGAGAGGAAGACGCCCAACAAGGGAGACAGAGAAAGGGAGGAATGGTGGAAGGGGGGGGGAGTTGGGATGAAGGAGAGGAGAGACTTCGGAAGAAATATGGCACCATGAGGCCGCCATCTTGGGTAGGCAGGCACCCTGAGGTCGTCTGGTGTATAGACGGCTGGAAGGACGCTGGGAACGCAGGGGGATAAGGGGCGAAAAAGGAGATAATGAAGGGTATAAAGGGAGAGGGATGTGAAGGAAAGAGCGAGGGATAGGCGAGAGAAGGTCAGAGGTAAGTGCACGGGGATTGGAAGGAGAGTTCGGTACGATTTTTATTTATTTATTTATTTATTTATTCTTATTATTAATACTATCTTTTTATTGATTCTGATATGTAAAAACATTAGGTATATATAATCCTCTTCAGCTTTTTAATAGATTTTTAAAAATAAGATTAATCTAAAACATTTTTTCGTGTATCATGAAAGTATCTTATTAAAAAAAGGCAAATGTCAAAAAAATCAGATCTATAACAAAACCATCTAAATAAAACAGAACACACCTTTTCCTCCAAAAAACTGTTCAAATTTTCACTCCGTCAAACATTTATATGTAAAACTTTTTCGCGTCACATTCCAACCAATAATGGCTGATAAAGGAGGGACCAAAGGCAAATGGTCCAAGAATGTGATAGTTGATATCCAATAAAAAGAGTTCGCTTCACTTTACTTTCACAACTATATTCTTCTCTAAATCCATTTTTTTAATCTTACACCTACAAAAACATTAAAATCATGAGGATTATACATCAGATAAGATTTATAACCTGCAGATAGAATTAAGCATTCCAAACCCACACATTTCATCCGAGTAACCGATTCCCGCAGAGGAAAAACAAAAGAACGCTATCCGATCCTCTTTTGACACTTTCCTTGCGCGTAAATTCCGTACAAAAACATCACATGGCAAGCTATAGAAAACGATCTTGTCTTTGGCTATTGTCCAAGAGGGAAAAGAAATACGACATAACAACAAATGTGAGTGACATTTTGTCCCAGACTAGTTATTACCTCCCAAAAAATATCGCAAAGTATAAACAACCATGAATCGGCATATTCTTCAACGACACTCTAAAAAAAATGCAAATGGCATATAAGATTTCGACATTACCTCAAAGAACCATAGAATATAACGAAGTACAAAACTAATCTTTTATCACGAACGTGCTTCCCCAGAAAGAGTTTAGATGTGACGGTTTTATCCTCCATCTTGGCAGCGCATCACCTCTATCTGTTTATTTTCGCGTCTAAAGGAGGCACAGCAGGATGACATGACATGACATGACGTGACGTGACGTGACGTGACTGACTCCATCTCTACCGGCATGACCGAGAGCAGGGCTAAGGCCAGAGGACCAGACGGACAAAGAGCAGGATCGCATGAAAACGTGACCATAACGTGTTTCTGGGCATTAAGGGGGAATAAGAATTCGAGAACTATGAATAGTACCTCAAGGGGGTGGAGGTTGTAGGAATAAAAGGAGGGATGATGGGGATAAAAAAAGGATGAGGGGGCGGGGAGGGGTCATGGGAGACGAAAAGGGGACCGGAAAAAAACAGAAGG
>NC_091578.1:12596943-12604443 GCF_042767895.1 Penaeus vannamei | reverse complement strand
TCCCACCCCCTTCCCCCTTCCTCCTTCCTCCACCTCCTTCACCCCTCCTCCCTCCCTCCTACACCACCTTCCCCCTCTTCCCTCCTCCACCCTCTCTCCCCTACTCCACCCTCTTCTTCACCTCCTCCACCCCCGTCCCCTTCCCTCCCTCCTCCACCCCTTCCTTCCCCCCTTCCTCCCTTCCTCCACCCCCTTCCCCTTCCTCCCTCCCTCCTACACCACCTTCCCCCTCCTCCCTCCCTCCTACACCACCATTCCCCCTCTTCCCTCCTCCCTCCTCCACCCCTAACCATTCTTTCTCCCTCCCTCCCTCCTCCCCCATCCTCCACTCCCTTCCCCCTCCCTCCCTCCTCCACCCCAACAACCCCCTACCCCCCCACCTCCCCGTTCCAAATCCCCCAAGGTCGCGACCCCCCCCCCCTAGCTTATCCCCCCCCCGCCGTCTACGAGCCACTAAACGCTTCTCGGAGGAAAGTGACTTGGCCTCGTTGTCCCCCTAATCCCCTCAGAGGTTTAGAAGGATTGGAAATGATGCTTCGCTGGCTCCTTCGGTCGCCGCCAGGGACCAGAGCGTCCTCTCGTCCTGGCAGTATTGTTGTCGCGTTATTTGTGTTGTTGTTGGTAGTGGTAGTGGTAGTTCTTGTTGTTTTATTAGTAGTAGTCGTCGGTGTAGTTGTAGTAGCTGTCTAAATCGTAGTAGTTGTTGTAGTTGTAGTAGCTGTCCTAGTCGTATTAGTTGTAGTGGTGGTAGTAGTAGCAGTCATAGTTATTGTTGTGGTAGTTGTAGTAGTCCAAGTCGTAGTTGTAGTGGTGGTGGTAGTAGCAGTCATAGTTGTGGTAGTTGTAGCAGTCCTTGTCGTGGTTGTAGTCGTAGTTGTAGTGGTGGTAGTAGTAGCAGTCATTGTTGTAGTTGTGGTAGTTGCAGCAGTCCTTGTCGTAGTTGTGGTCGTTGTGGTAGTTGTAGTCGAAGCAGAAGTAGTAATACGTAGTAGAAATAGAAGTAGGAGTAGCGTTGCTAGCATTATCATATTACTGTCACTATTATTATCATCAATTTTGGCTCTCACTGTTTTTCTAATCTTATTGTTATTATCATCATTATTGTTTTACCATGACCATCAGAACCATGAAATACCATACAGCATTTTTAAACAACAGGTATTTAGATTACTCCAGATTTCCCTTTCCTTCTTTAATTTTCTTACATCATATCAAAGTATAATATATCAGCACAATAATTTATTTTATATAATGTCTTGCACTATCCAATCAATATAATTTTGCTTCTGCACTTGTTTTTTGTTATATTGTTGTTATCATCATTATTTTTTTCGTGTTGGCTGCTTTTTTGTTATCATCATAACTGCGATTACTATCTTATTCGAAATATCAGTATATCTTTCATGTCATCATCATCATCACTATTTTCACTATCTCTGTTTGTTTGATTTTTTCTTCTTAATCAGCACAATCATCGTCCTCTTTATCATCATGGCAGATACTGATACAAAGAAAGAGTTATTATCTATTAATTCCTTATTAATACGGTCATCTTTGTGCTTCTTAATGGCGGTAACTTTATTTCTTTTTCTTTCTTTCTTCTTTTTTTAATCGATACATAAGCTTTGTGTAAGAAATAGATATGTTTGTTATTTTGGCAAGTTCGTTTTATTTACCTTTTATTTCCTTCCTTTTCTTTTACTTATATTTCTAACTATCTTTTTTTTATCTCTGCAATTTCTTCAATATAATTTACGACATTTTTTGATCGTATATTTGCCCATATTCTTCTCCATCGGGTAAGTATGATATAGGTATCATTATAACAATAATGGTAATGATAATGATGATGATAATGTGATACGTCAACAAGAACTAATAATAGTAATAATAATAATAATAATAATAATAATAATAATAATAATAATAATAATAATAATAATAATAATAATAATAATAATAATAATAATAATGATAATAATAATGATAATAATAATAATAATAATGATAATAATAATAATAATAATAATCATAATCATAATAGTTATAATAATAATATGAAGAAGAAGAAGAAGACTATGAATTGTATTGATAATTATATTAATAAAAACATTTATAATGCTGATAGCGATACTACTACTGATAATAGTAATAATAATGATAAGAGTAAAAATTACAATAGTAATGATTACAATAATGAAGGCAATAACAATGTGTCTGATATAAAGATATTTACACCTGCGCAACATCTGATTATCATCAAATGACAATTAATGATAAAACATCTCTTTATCCGATTAAAATATTTGATAAGACACGTTCGAGTCTGCGATAAACATCTGCTTTCTGGCAAAGTGATAGAGCGCGTTCGGTTTCGTGAATAATAGTCCTTAAGATAAACAATTTATCCTTCCGCTGAAGACTATGATAAAACAAGTTCGATTTCGCATGTAAACATCGGATAAATTCTTACGATTAACAATTTATTCATCCACTGAAGACTTGGATAAAACGCGTTCGATTCCGTGACAAACATTTCCCATTTATCCGACGGAGACTCGACAACGTAATAAACCGCGTCCAAATCCGTTCGCCAAATTTATTAGAATGGCGAGAATGTTATTGATGACAGCACTGTGATTTATCTTATTCCACAAAAAATAAGGTAAGAATGTGAGAGAAAAGGATGAAAATTGTTGGTCAATGAACGACTGAAAAAGAGCGGGAAATAACGAGGGAAATGATGGTTCACGGATAAGTAGTGCAAGACCCGGATGATGACGATAATGATGATGACAATTATCAGCACCGTCATCATCATAATTATGCTAATAATAGTGATGGTGAGGATGATATAAACGATTACAACGCTCATTATCACGAAAATCTGAATAATTATCATATTACTGCTTACGTTCCGGACGTGTGGGAATTCCGCGGAACGAAAAGAAACAAGAGGTACTCCTCACGCTCCCTTTTCCTCCCATCTGCCTGTCGCCTCCATTTTCACTTCCCTTCTCCCTCTGCCACTCGTTTTCTCTTTCCCTTTCCTTCTCCTTTTCCCTCTCCCTCTCGTTTCTCTTTCCCTCTCCCTTCTTCTCCCTCTTCCTTTTCCTTCTTCCTCTCCCTCTCGTTCTCTCTCTCCCTTTTCCTTTTCCTTCTCCCTCTCCTTCTCGCTTTCTCTTTCCCTCTCGCTTTCTCTTTCCTTTTCCTTCTCCCTCTCCCTTTTCCTCTTCCTCTCTCTCTCCCTTACTCCATTTTTTCCTCCCAGATCTTCCTTAAATTCATTCATCTCCTCCCTTTTATACATCCGCCCTCTTCCACTTCTCTCCTTCGCTCCCTCATCCCCCCTCGCTCCTCCTTCCATGCTCCCTTTTTGAGCCTCGTCTCCCTTTCTCCTCGGTTTTCCCTCTGTCTCCCCATTCGCAACCTCCCTTTTTTTTCTTTAACCCCTTTTCCTCCCTTTCATTTCCTTCATTTCTTCCCCTTTCCTTCCCTTTTCTCTTCTATCTTGCTTCTTAACTTTCTCCTTGGATAGTCGTACTTGATTCGAATGATGATGTTAATGAGAATAATGATAATGATAATAATAATGATAATAATAATGATAATAATAATAACAATGTAAATAATGATAATAATAACAATAATAACTGTGATAACAATAAAAAATACTTCTAATAATAACAATATAAGTGAAAATAATGACAATGATAAAAGTAATAATAATAATTATTATTATTATCATTATTATAATCACATCAACAACTACAACAACAATAATATTTGTGCGAAGTGACTTCAATGCAACGTGCGAATAAACGGACGAACGAGACACAAACATGAATTATATAATACTAATGATACTATTATTACAACTGCTTCTGTTGTAGCTACTGCTTCTGGATGCTACTATTTCCATTGCAAGTTGAATTATGACAAAATTATTATCATGATTATAACAATAACACCAACAGCATAATGATAATGATAATGGTAATAATCATAATAATAATAATGGTAATAATAACAATAACGGTAATAATAACAATAATGGTAATAACAATGATAATGATAATAATGATGATAATGATAATAATAACGATAATATTCATGACAATGATAAAGATAATAATAGAAATAATAATAAAATGATAATGGTAATAACACTTATGTGATAAAGGTAATAATGATGTTAATAATAATGTCAATAATAACAATAATAATGTTAATAATAACGATAATGTTAATAATAATAATGGTAATAATAATGGTAACGATAATAATACCAACAACAACAATAATAATAATAATAACAACGATAATAATAATAATAATAATAATAATAATAATAATAATAATAATAATAATATTAATAATAATGATAATAATAATAATAATAATGATAACATTACATCAGCGAAAGCAACCCTCCATCCCGAACCCGGCACCAGCCCCCTCCCCCGGCGCCACCCCTCCCCCGCCCCCCCCCCCAGCAGCCCGGCCGCGGCGTCACGACTCCCCCGGCCGAAGAATACTGTCCTCCAAGGTCGCATTGTAATGGCCCGGCGGCAGGACTTCGGTACCAGGAAAACTAGTCCGAAATTCCCTCGGTTACTTTGGCATAAGTGTGAAAATGGTGACTCCAGGTGGAGGGCGACGTTTTAAGGCATTGTCTGAAGTTTGGGAGGAAAAGGGAACGGGGAGCAGGAACAAGGTTTACTTATTTTCTTTAATATATGGTATGTATATACATCTGCATATATGCATACATACATATATACATACATGTATATGTGTGCGTGTGTGTATCTATATATTTATTTTTCTATCTATCTATCTATCTATCTATCTATCTATCTATCTATCTATCTATCTATCTATCTATATATATATATATATATCTGTATGCATATATATATATATATATATATACATATATATGCATGTATATATATGTATATATATACAAATATATACATATATATATATTATACATATATATACATACATATTTATATGCATGTGCATGAATGTATGTATGTATGTATATCCACAGCACACATCATGACATAGAACACATCTTCCACATAAACAGTATACATATACATATACTTTCACTACACAAACCCGCTTTCCTCAAGCATGGCCCGCACCCTTGTCTCCCCTGATCCCCAAATGGCCGCCCTGCCTTCGCCCAAGCTCAGTCATCGTCAACGGCCAAGCTTTAGGCCGCGAGTTCACAGCTGTGTATTTTAGTCTTCCCTTCGCATCGCTTCTCTCGCTCCCTATCGCTATCTCTCTGTCTGTCTGTCTGTCTGTCTGTCTGTCTGTCTGTCTGTCTGTCTCACTCTCTCTCTCTCCCCTTCTATCTCTCTATCCCTCTGTCTCTGTCTCTGTCTCTGTCTCTCTCTCTGTCTGTGTCTCTCTCTCTCTCTCTCTTTCTCTCTCTCTCTCTCTTTCTCTCTCTCTCTCTCTCTCTCTCTCTCTCTCTCTCTCTCTCTCTCTCCATTATTTATTATACATTTTATTCTCGTGTTTTTGTTTGACTTTGTTCCAAAAATGGCAATAATGATGATGATAGTGATCGGGATTTTAATCATAATAATAACGATGGTAATAGTACTAATAATGATAATAATGACAATGATGATAATAATAATGCAAATGATAAAAATGATGATAATAATTATAATAATAAAAATGATGATAATAATTATAATAATAAAAATGATGATAAGAATTATAATAATAAAAAATGATGATAATGATTATAACAATAATAATGACAATAATATCAAGAAAAAGAAAAAAATATCAGTAAACACAATGCAAACAAGAACAGCAAACAACAATTATAACAGTCCTTCCACATTTTCTTCGCATATTAAAACATCCTACACGATACCAAAAGAGATACTAACATTAACACTAAAAACAGCCCTTATTTCCACATCTCGTATCCATTCCCCAACTTCGCTCGGCCCGCCCTTGGCCGTTCAGCGCAACTTCATTTGCTGTTTCCTCGCGTGTCCAACTTCCCCTGGTCTTTCAGTGTTCAGCCTGTCTCGTAACGGTGATTGCCTTTCAAGTCTCTGTCTTCTCTCCCTACCAATTTATCTATATATATCTATATGCTCCTTTCTTTTATTCCTTATTTCTCTCATTCCTTGTCTTCTCTCCAGTATTGAATGACAAAGAGGTTGAGGTTTCTTTCTTTCAAAATAGAAAAATAAATAAATAAATAAAGAACAGAACCGTCACCCATAAAACGAATATTTTTATTGTGTACCTAAAAAGACAATCATTAACGGATTCACGTTTCTCAAATTTCTCATACTTCTTTAGTTAACTTCTTTATTTATTTATTTTTTTTTAAATTCATGGTCATGCTATTGTTGTTGTAAGTTCAACTGTCATGGTTTCCATGCCACGCACACACACTCTCTCTCTGTCCCTGTATGTCTCTGTCTCTGTATCTCTCTCTCTTTCTCTTTCCCTCTCCCTCTCCCTCTCTCTCCTTCACCTCCCCTCTCCTTCCCCTCCCCTTCTCCTCCCCTCTCCTCTCCCTCTCTCCCTATTTCTCTCTTTATATTCTGATACAATAAGCCCGTTTCCTAAAAAAAAAAAAATAATAATAAATAAATAAATAAATAAATAAAAGACGCACACAAACCCTCCTTCGTGGACAGTCTCCCTAACCGGTGCTGGTCACTGTTCCCAGCTAATTAGAATTCATGGCGCATAAGATGCAAGTACTGACGACCACAGTGTGTTACCAGCAAAGTTGCATATGAGTATATAGCATTACATGTAACCAGGGCCGCCAGGGCCCCGGGCCAAAGAACAGGGCCAGGCCCTTAGGGCCACATTCTTTTTATGTGAGAAATACTTTTTCAAATAGCAAACGCCCATTTTTCCCTTAAACTTGTTAACGCTAACTGCTGTACCGTTGTTTTAGTATAGATGATCTTGGGCTCAAATAAGCGATTACTGTAATTAGCCGTCTCCCGGGGTCGTTGCCCCGGCTAATCCCCCCCCCCCCTGTCGGCGGTCCTGCATGTAACCATTCACAGTAAAAAATCGTGAATGCAAAAAGAAGTTTCCATGGACATATATATATATATATATATATATATATATAATATATATATATATATATATATATATATATATATATAACACACACACACACACACACACACACACACACAACACACACACACACACACACACACACACACACACACCACATATATATATATATATATATATATATATATATATATATATATATATATAACATAAATATATATAATATATAATATAATATATAATATAATATATAATATAATATATATAATATATATATTATTTATATATATATAATATATATAATATAATATATAATATAATATATATACAATATATTTATTATATACATATATATATACGTATATATATATATATATATATATAATATATATATATAATATAATA
>NC_091578.1:12568562-12571062 GCF_042767895.1 Penaeus vannamei | reverse complement strand
TCGGTACCTAAAGGCTCCCATTCAGTTTACTTCAGTATAATTTGGGTCAGCATAGTTTGGGATTTTATGCAAAACCTTTTTTTTGGGTGATATTAATTTTGGCCACTAAGTCTATAACGGGAACAAGGATACTGATGTTTGCTGTCTAGAAAGATCTAGGACTACAGTTTGATTCAGTGTGTTCAGTATAGGTTAGCATTGCCTAGGGAGCCTCTCAGTATGCTGGTTGATAGATAGGGTATTAAATGGTTGAGTCTATAATAAGAATAAGGATATTGCTATTTTTGGATTACAAGGAAGTAAAAGTTCGGTATACAAATTGTTCAGTATGATCTGTTCAGCTCCGTTCATGGAAGTATACAGAGCCTTTCAGTATATGAGGTGTATTTCTGAAGTGTTAGATGATGCTAGTTTGGATATCACATGGACTTGTCTGTAAGAAGGCCGAAGGAATCCGGTTTAATTCAGTATCCGGAACCTCCGTCATATCAAGGGTTAGTATACGATATCATTAATTATTAATTATTAATTATATTATCATATTATATTATATTATATTATATTAATTATATTATATTATATTATATTATATTATATTATATTATATTATATTAATTAGATTATTAATTATAGCGTCCGAAACATTATTAATGAGCATACTAATGAATCGACGATGTGGGTCTTCGTATCATTATTTCAGTCTACATCATCATCGGCATTATTAGGACTACCATTATCATTATCATTTGATTATTAGTATTCTTTATCATGGTTAGAATATTATCATTGTCAGTTTAAAAGTCATGAAGACTATTGTTGTTGCTATTACTTTAGCTACTGTAATTGTTATTGCTACTATCATTAGGAGTATCATCATTATTATAATCAGTAATGATAATTATAATAATAATAAATAATGATGATAATGACAATAATATTAATAGTAATAATTTTAAAAATAATATAAAATGATACCATTAATAATGACGATGATGATAATGATACTAATTAGGAAAATGGTAATAATTATTATTATTATTATCATTATCATTATTATTATCATTACAATTATCATTAGGAAAATATCATTAATAACAATGATAATGATAATGATGATAATAGTAATAATAACAATAACAACAATAATCATTATTATTATTATCACAATTAGTAGTAGTAGTATCATTATAAGATAATAATAATTATGATAACGATAATAATGGTAACAATGATGATGATAATGATAATAATAATGATAATAATGATGATGATGATGATTATGATAATAATAATGATGATGATGATGATGATGATGATGATAATGATTATGATAGTGATGATGATAGTGAAGATCATAAAAAATGTGATAACAGCAATGATAATAATATTAATAATAATATTAATAATAAAGATGATAATAACAATAATAATATTGATAACAATAGTGATCATGATAATAATGATGTTATTATTGATAATAATAATGATAATGATAATAACAATAAAAATAATAATAATAATAATTATAATAATAATAATAATAATAATGATAATAATATTGATAATAATAATATTATTGATAATAATAATATTATTGATAATAATGATAATTGTAATGAGAATAATAAAAGTAACAATAATAATAATAATAATAATAATAATAATAATAATAATAATAATAATAATAATAATAATAATAATAATAATAATAATAATAATGGTAATGTTTATCATAATGATGATATCATAATAATGATAATCATAACAATAACAGTAATAACAATAATAATGATTATCATAATAAAAAGAACAGCAGCATCAACAACAATGGCAATAATACCAAACACAGAATTCACAGTTGCAATCAAAATAATAATCATGATGACAATATTGCTTCGAAAGCCAAAGTAACTGATACATCAATCACCCAAACATCTGCCTAATTAACACAAATTACTGCATTTTGAAAGCATAGCAACAGAAAGCTTCAGATTGGCTACCTTTCTCTTTTCCCCTTAAAGTAAGTATGGTATTTTCAGTGTGCAGGTAATGGGCTGTGCAATTATAGAGGGGGGAATATGTATTAGAGTAATGGCATAAGAAATTAATTAATCCGTTTTTATTTTTATTTCATTTTCAAATTCAGTTTCATGTTTAAACCTTAAAATGGTATGAAGACTGTAGATATTGAATTGATGGATTAAACATCAACATCAGTGCATGACGTAATTTATTATTCAATCAGCAGAAATATTATTTTGCAAGGCTTCTTTTGGGAAAAGGAGTAATCTTATTAATATTTCTTCGTTATGCAAAATCGGATAGTTATATCTTTTAAAAGGCTTAGATTAATATCATTACTATTTATTATCATTCTTATTGTTATTATCCTTACCAAATCCATTACCATTACTATTATCGCCTATACAGTCATTACTGACATTATCCTGATTATGAAATTGGTATTATCACTTTTATTATAAAAAATATTATACTTATA
>NC_091578.1:12551062-12553562 GCF_042767895.1 Penaeus vannamei | reverse complement strand
GTGGTGTATCGAGACAGCCGACCAATCAGAGCGTCGCCCGGCCCCCACAGCTACTTCGCGCTCCTGATTGGTTGTCATGGCGAGGTGTTGAATAAACAATGAAATGAGAACAGATGATTGCAAATCTGAAATACCATAACGTCGTTTCCCGCGCTTCCACGAGCACACCAAACTAAACCTTACGGACTTTGGTTACATGAACTATTATGATACGCCTTATAAATGGAGTAAAAGCTACTTATCTCCGGCGAGGTCTCGGTGCGCTGGGGACACTCGATGGGGGGCAATGATGGTGATGCAGAGTCTCATCACAACCTACACCGCCCTGGCACCTTCCTGCCCCACCCCGTTACAACGACCAGGAACAGTCCACGCCCTGCACGGTTGAACTCGGCCTTCTGCAGTGAACATTAGGTCTGTGTTCTTCCTCCTTGCGTCTGTCCCCTTTGTCGCAGCCTTACTTTACTCAGTTGGCTGAAACAGTCTTTTTATAGAAAGTCTTCATAAAAAGTTATATTCCACTCCGGTTATAACGAATCAACGTTTACCGATCTGCTGTTATCTCGCTGCGTATTCTACAACTTCAACGGTGTATGCTCCAGCGTGACATAAATTCTTATCAACAGATAGATAGCCTGGCAGACAGACAGATATTCCATCATCATACTCAGTTATATTAAGCCAAAGATCAACACTTAGGATGATTCTATTAATCTAGACTGCTTATCAGTCCTCAACAACTGCAGTTTTGTATATCCATCCATAAAAACGGTCTCGCATACTATCATCATTAAACTCCTGAACGTTTCCATCCTCTCCGTGCCAAAACAAAGCGTTATTACTACATCAACGTTATTTTTTGAAACGCAAGAGTAATCAGTACAGAGGTCAGCGCTTTACTGCAGCGTGCTATCAAAAGAAATATTCTTTTCGAGCTGCAATTATTTACAGAGCACCCAAGCAAGAACGCATCTGTTTTCATTACTGTTTGTGGGATATATACATTACTCAACTACACATGATTCTTATTCAAGTTTTGTAAGGCACTTCTACAAACGAGATGTATATTTCAAAAGATATTTAGAGTTCCACGACATTGCAAAATAGTTATGGCCCACATTAAACCGTTATAACGCTTCTGGACAGAAAATTAAACGACTGTATAGGCTGTTTTAGATGGAAAGTGACATTTTTTCTATCCTAATACGAATGCTACTTTTGATATATTTTTAAAAACTTTTCTTGATAAGAAGCGCTTCCTTGCCATATTGAATTTTATTCCTGTCGCTTATGCAATGATATATAAAAAGGGAAATGATAATTACAATTAGCAACAAACATTTAAAATTTCCTAAACTGCACTCTCGAGTAAAAAAAAAAATCTTCATTGCCTTCTGTACCCGAATCATTTTCGAATAAATAGTTTCTTTATCCTTCAAAAGCATTTTTTCGTCCCAGCCAGACAATGAGCAATAGCGAGCGGGGAACGAGAAACAAATGAGCGGATCCAATTTCACTCTCATCCTATCAGTTCGAGTCGAAGGCTTTCCAGGAACGCACTTCGCATTTCCAGTCGCTAAGATGTGATTGAACTTTGAATCAAGAGAGAATAGTTTTACGCCTTCCTCCGCCGGGGAAATTGTTATCCGGAGCCTAAAATTGACGGTTAATGGTCGGAGTGACGGTTGTCGGGGTACAAGTTTAAATCTGGTGTCGGCGCGGGAATTCCCTGGGGTGTGATTGGCTGGCTAGTAATCGTGCTCGCGTCATGATTAGTTGCCTCGGGGAACGGCCCGCCTGACGACCAATTAGACGGGAGAATTGCAAACGGGCGACCAATCATGTGAAATGAGGTGGGGGCGGCTGTGGGGCTGGCAACAGGGTGAAGATAATGATGGAAGAACTGCCTTTAGATTGAATTAACGACGACTTGAAGAAGCGCCAATCCCAGCCGGAGGACAACCTGGAAGACGTTCTCGAGAAGTGTTGCCTGGTCTCGGAAGCTGCTGGAGTCGGCGATTTTCTTTCTTTCCAGAGGATTCCTCGTAAGCCGATTTAGTTACATGCCATCATCTTACATGGATGATTTTGATTGTTTCATTTTATCCAAGTGTATGTTCTTCGTAATGCATTGACCTCTACATTCGCACTCCTAAATCTACAGCGCAAACACATCAGCATATGGTCATGTGATATAACTTGGTTATCATCATTACATAATTCATTTATCAATGACCATTGTCTAAATTGTTGGCTCTCTAGTCACTTAGTCTTCATCACCATCCCCACGTTTTTTTACTTTGATTGTTTGCTTGTTTGCTTGTTTTTTATAACAAAACACGTTACGTTTCCCCGTCGTCATTATCTTATCGCCATTCTCTTTTTAATAATTCTTTTAGTTTGATTTAACGTCTGACATCTTTTCCTTTTTATTTGCCCTAACTGCACACATAAACTTATTAGTTACAGCATTCAATTCCAAAGCTGCTTCTTTTATGTT
>NC_091578.1:12528562-12538562 GCF_042767895.1 Penaeus vannamei | reverse complement strand
CACTACAAAAGCTAATGCAAGTTTCGCCTTCGTTGATATATATCTCCCTTGTAATTACTGTGTGGGTTACAGTCCAAAGCAATTTTGTTTACGTATTTCATATATGATGTATTGAATGCAAGAAAAGTAAACAATTTACTCTATACACCTGCTTATGCTATCATAAAACCAATTATCCTGTCATTTCTGGCATCTATCATCTACCAATCTCATACCCGACCGGCCAGACGTCATACCCGACCGGCTCCTTCACTACCACGTCATCGCTACGTCATACACTGCAAATCACTACAAATCAAGCAACTACAGGAAGACGAAGTTTGGTGTGGACAGCGCGTGCATGCGATGTGTGATTGCAGTGCAGTGTCTGTGTGCCCTGTGTTAAATAGGGGCTTATCACGATGGGGCAGATGCTGATCAGTCCCTTCATCGAGATAAGCCCCTGGTTAGACCCAGGGTAAAGAACAGTAACGGAGTATCCCTCCAAAGGGAAACCGCCTGAAGAGGAGTATATTTTAAGGCGAAACGCGGCGGCAATAGTCTTTCCTTTGAATCAGGTTTTGCTTCGAAAAATTTCTTTGGCAGCGAGCAGGAAAAAATAAAAGCATGTGAGATTGTGAGTGTCGACTTCGCCGCTGTGCCGGGCAAAGATCGGAAGCTATGGAAAATAGATAGTGCAGGGAGTGTAACGAATCACGTGAGAATGAATACTGAAATCGATAGAAAATGTGTAACTTTTATGATGGAATGGTAATAATGAGCATCCTTTACATGATTAAGAAATGCCCCACTGTAGATTTTGCATACATACATGTAAACATACACAGTATATACATAGGCCTACATACGTACATATATACATACATAAATATATACATACGTACATACATACATAACACAAGAAATATATAAACATTATATATATATATATATTCATTTATGCATTTATACATACATACCTACATAAATACACACCAAAATCTTTACACTTTCCAGATTCAACTAAGATGCAACTTCCTTTCACCTTGACGAACAAAACCTCAAAACTTCCTGAGAGACGGAACAGCGGTGGTTCCTGGTCCCGCCGCTTCAGAACCGCGTCACGCCGGCTTCCCTCGGCTCCGGGTTCTGGGCTGGCGAGGGCGTGGCGAAGGGGCGGGACAGGATCGTGACCGCGTCGTGGACCGAGTGGAACTGCCGCTCCTTCGGCAGGATGTCCAGCAGGGCGCATCGCTCCATTTGCTCCAGGACCTTTTCTGCGGGGAGGATGTTGGTGAGGTTATCTGTCTATCTATTTCTGTCTGTTTCTGTCTCTCTCTTTTATTCTCTTTCTCCTTTCTCTTTCTTTCCTCTTTCAATATCTATCTCATTCTCTCTCTCCCCCATTCACTTTCTCACTCTTTCTCTCTGTCTCTGTCTCTGTCTCTGTCTCTGTCTCTGTCTCTGCCTCTCTCTTGCTCTCGCTCTCTCTGTCTCTGTCTATCTCTCTCTCTCTCTCTCTCTGTCTCTCTCTCTCTCTCTCTCTCTCTCTCTCTCTCTCTCTCTCTCCTGCCATTTCTTTGTATCGATTTTCATATCCTTTTTGCACAAATTTCATTATTTGTGAATACATTGAACTACACCGCTATATTTTTTACCTGATGTAATTAACATGGAAGTATACAAGGATGGTATTTGCAATGATAATGATGATAATCATAACAATAATAATGATGGTACTTTTTGTCATTTTTAATATCATTATCATACTCATCGTCGTCGTCTTCGTCGCTGCCATCAGCATCATCAGTATCATCATTCTAAAAATGAACAATTGCAGCAATAAAAGCACTTACCAGAAGGAGCAGCGAGGCACAAGCTGACACTGGAAGCTTCGAGTTCTTTGTAGAGTTCCGCCAGCAGTTTCCCACCACTCGAGTCCACGAAACTCACGCAACTCATGTCCAGGATCAGCCACAGTGTGTCCTGAGGGAGTTTTGATATCAGTATCCTGTCGGCAATGGGTGAGGTAGGGAGGAAGGGACGGTGCGAGAGAAGGCGAGAGGAGGGAGGGGGATTTAGATAGATATGTCGGTAGAGAGAGAGGGGGGGAATGGGTATAGAAACTTTGTAACAAGCCAATTCATACCAAACTATTAAAAACATTGGTATATGCACATGCACACACACACACACATACACCATTTTACAGTATATAAGTGAAAAAATCAAAACAAGGCACTTCCCAAATATTTCATAGCAAGCCACTTTATAGCTAAACACTAATATATGTATGTTTGTACATATACACGCGCGCGCGCGTTATTATGTGTGTGTGTGTATTGGTAAGCCACCTTAAAGCAAGCCAGTTAAAACTATTTATGAAAAGCCACTTTTTAGCAAGCCAGGAAAACATCCTAACAAGCCACCTGAGACCAAGGCATAACAAGCCAATAAAAAAACAAGTAAATACTAATCATAAAGAGTAATTCTACTTAGCATAATAAAACTATGACAAACCACTTCAGAACAAGGTAGCGAATAAATAACAGAAGATAGTTTACCACAACCGCTTTAAAACAAGCCCGTAACATTCTCTAACAGCGAGCTTCCTCACCGGCACGAAGATGGTCGTTTCGCCAGCGGTCGTTCGCTGGTCGTCGCTGTCAAGAATCTCTCTCTTTTCGCCTTTTTTGGAATACTCTTCGAAATTGGCCTCCTGGTTATTCTCGCCCGATACGGACCCGTTACTTAGCATCGTTTCTACTGTCGCCTGCAGTAGGAAGCAGGGTTAGGCCGGACTTTTTTCAATCGTAAAGCAAGAAGATATCCATAATGCGCAATATGGAATTATATTTTCAGGAAATTATGAAAATGCCAATCTGAACTATAACTCAGATCACAAAAAAGTCCGCCAGTGACTTGAAGCATAGACCATCTACGTCAGCATCCAATTCAACTTCATACTTCAACCTCAACCAACTACTCCACCCGAAAAGAGTTCAACCAAGATAGAATTACCTTAAAGCTATTCCCCGGGACACTGTAAATACCCGGCTGTGTCGGAGGCCCAGATTCGCCCAGACCTGCCGCCTCAAGAAGGTCCTCCTTGACCTGGGCGGCGTTGGCGAAGTGGAGGGGCCCGTCGACCCTGAGGATCCTTATGCCGGCGACTTCCTGGGCCTGTGGGTGGAATGCGTGTTACTGGGGTTGTTTGTTTTCCTCGTTCCTGGTGTTTTGCAGTTACTGTGATGATGGTTCGTTTTAGTATGATCCTTAGTGATGGTGTTATCATGATTAATATCGGTGTTATAGCCATCTCCTTTCTTATGATTATCGGCATTATTTGTATTGTTACTGTTGTTATTGTTTTCATTATATTTACATGATTAAATGTACTCCTTAAGATCATTGGTTGTAGAAGTTGTAAGAATAGAATCATTGCCATCAGTGTTGCAATTGTCATATTTGTTATCATTTTTTATCAGAAACCATACCATAAGTATTACAAACCAATACATACTCGTACACTGCTGTTACCAATGTTCACATAATCTTATTTGTTACTATCAACAGTATAATTGCTATTACTATTATAGCTTATAATTATTATTTTGAATGTTTTATATTACCGTAGATGTCATCATTACTATTATGATTATCAATTCCACTAACATTTGACAATTGTTATCACTGCCATCATTAATATTCCTGATAACAGCAAAAAAAAAGACATACTTTAAAATACTAAAGATAATATTCTCTGAAGGTGATATCCGCTCTGGAAATCAAGGGTTTGAACATGATTTAATGTGATTATAATGAGTAGGATCTTTCACAATCCGATTGGGGATGAAACTGTGCTGTGGTAGTAGAAAATGAGGGGGAGATGATGGGGGCAGTAAGGGATAGAGAGAGAGAGAGAGAGACAGAGACAGAGACAGAGACAGAGACAGAGACAGAGACAGAGACAGAGACAGACAGACAGACAGACAGGCACAGAGCGAAAAAGAGAGAGGGGGAGGGGGGGGAGAAAAAGGGAGAGAGACAGACAGATAGAGGGAGACAGAGACAGACAGACACACACAGAATGAGCGAAACAGAGAGAGAGGGGGGGAGAAAAAGGGAGAGAGAGAGACAGACAGACAGAGGGAGACAGAGGCAGACAGACAGACAGAGGGAAATAGAGCCATACAGTCAGACACAGACAGAGAGAGAAAGGGTGGGGGAAGGGAGAGAGAGAGAGAGAGTGAGACACAGACACAGACAGAAACAGACAGACAGACACAGACAGAGCGAGAGAGAAAGAGAAAGAGAGAGGGGGGGAAAGGGAGAGAGAGACAGAGACAGTCAGGCAGAGAGGGAGTTGGCCAAAGAAAGAATGCAAAAGAGAGAAAGAGAAAGCAAAGCCCCGCCAACCATCCTTCCTCCAAACGAACTCACCGTCCCATATTTGTCACAGTCGAGATAGAGATCGGTTCCGGGTACGCGGCCCAGACGGCGCAGCGAGGAACTCTGGGACCGGGAGAGCAGCACCAGCACCGACACGCCGATGCCCACAAACAGCCCGAAGTCGATGCTGACGACGACGCAGGCGAGGAAGCTGGAGGCCCAGATGAGGGCGTCCAGCTTGGAGACAGACCACAGCGCCGCCAGCTCGTGGAACTGCATGAACATCCCCTTGAGGGACACCAGGACGATGGACGCCAAGACGCACTGGGGAGGGAAGAGAAGCAGTGAAGGGAGCGAAGCAAAGC
The DNA here is from genome assembly GCF_042767895.1 of Penaeus vannamei. NCBI lineage: Eukaryota > Metazoa > Arthropoda > Malacostraca > Decapoda > Penaeidae > Penaeus > Penaeus vannamei. The sequence goes on along the minus strand of NC_091578.1, from coordinate 12,533,826 downwards.
AGACCTTAAAGCATGGAATGTAACAGGAACTCAAGTGGTAAAAGACTGAACAGAAAAACAAAAGTTAAAACACTGAACGCAACAACATATTACAACTTAAGTGAAAAAAAATCTAAACGCTTACGTGCGGCAGAGTCTCGAACAAGGGCCCGACAAAGAGTAGAATGAGGACAATAAAACCACAGGAGATGAGGGGCGTGATAAGCGTGACCCCGCCCACGCCCTCTTGGATGATGGAGCGGGACATGGAAGCAGCCACGGGGCCGTTGGAGAAGAAGCAGCCGAAGACGTTGCTCGCGCCCTGTGTGTCGTGTGAGAAAGGGACGTGTATGGAAAGAAGTATAAATGCCTATTGTATATTTCACAAAGCAATATATAAAATTGACGTATTTGCGGTAAATTTGAGAAAGACTAATCGAAACTTCTCAATCGCATCTCTTACTTTTGTTAGCTATTTCAAATGGAGTAAAGTAAAGAGAAAAGGATTTTATTCACAGTCATATACATATCAATTAGTTTCATTTACGTTTATATTCCCTTCACCGTCTCTACCCCTGTCTCCTTCTCCGCCTCTGAAATTAACCCTAACCGCGATAATAACAAAAATCAGCAAGAAGCCCTCGACGAGCGCTTACCTCCGCCAAGGCAGTACGATAAGGATAAGAATTCGTGCCAAAAAGTTGTCCCTATCGCACGATGCTAATAATGATAATAGTTACCCCTATTGCCTTGGCATTAAGGGTAACATGCAATCCTTCAAAAAAAACTCTGGACCCGGATCATGATCCGGATCACCACCAAAATTTAATGGCATCTAAATTAGGATGAGACACACCTCTGGTAGAAATCTGTTCATAGCATTTTAAGTTATCCTCCTGACCAACAAACTAACTAACAAACGCTACCAAAAGCATGACCTCCTTGGCGGAGGAAGAAAAACAATAATCTCTGAGCTCTACCTGGGCGTAGAGTTCCTGCGTGGCGTCGACAGCGTAGCCCTGTTTCTTGGCGAAGAGCTTGGCCATGGAGAAGGAAGTGGCGTAGCCCACGAGGCCGACGACGAACCCGGTCACCACGAGGCGGGGAAGCAGCTCCAGCGGCGGCACCGAAGGCGAGGGGAGGCTGTGGCGGGAGGGAGGTGTGCGTGAGGTGGAAGCAACGATTGCTTTTATCGCGTTTCGAGACTAATCAGGCAAAACCAATAATAGTAGTAGCAGCAGCAGCAGCAGCAGTAATGTTGATAATCGTAATAATGATAATAATCGTAAAAGCAATGATAAATATAGCGATAGTAATAATAATAATAACAGCAATAACAATAATAATAACAGCAATAACAATAATAATAACCAATAAAAATAATTAAAAAACAATAACGATAATAATATCAATAAAAATCATTAAAAAACAATAACGATAATAATATCAATAAAAATAATAAGAAATAAAAAAAACAATAATGTCAACATCAACACCAACAAAAACATCACCAAAACGACAACAAAGTCACAGCGCAACGGAAGCGGCGCCCTCACCCCGTAGGAATATCTCCAACGACGCGGACATCGTAGTTTCGGTGGAGATCGAGGGAGTAGGACGCCACCGTTCCCGCCACCACTGCCAGGAGCTCAATCGGGACGGGCAGGTTCGTCACTTTCTTCACCCGGGGCTAAAGGGGAACGGAAAGGGGGGGGGGCGTGAGTGAGTAAGTAGGTAGGTAAGTAAGTTTTATGTTTTATACGTTGGAATGTATATGGGTGTTTATTAATAAGATGATGATAGCAATAAAAAAAAAAAACTAGCGGTAGTTATAGTAGGTAATAGAAGTAGCAGGTGTCGCAATAATGATAATGACATTGATCATAATAACGGTAATAGCATTAATGATAATGAGGAGGACGACGACGACGATGATCATGAAAATGATAATAAAAAATAATAATGATGATGATAATGATAATGATTATAAGAATTACAATAACACAAATGATGATAGTAATAACAATAATGATAATAACAGCAATGGTAATGACGATCATGATGACTGAAAATAACGATAATGATAACAATAAGAATAAGAATAATAATAATGATAATAATAGTGATTATAGCAATGGTAATGACAATGTTAATAATAATAACAATAACAATAAGAATAACAACAATAATGATAATATGACATATGATGATATGACCTTGCGACGCTTACCTTGATGAGTTCATTATTAATTATGAGAACGATCATTGTAATGGCTGACACTATCATGACAGTGACGTTCGCTGACAGCAGCTGATCGATGACATCCACGTACGTCTGGAAGCAATACAAGAGTGTATTTAACTATCAATACCGCATTTCTTTGCACTTGCACCCACAGCAATTTCTCACGTCTTTTTCTCTTAATTTCAGTACCAAATTAGAATTAACTCATCAACAGCAATGACTCAAAACTTCTTTTATTCTTCATTTTAGGGATGTGTTGAACTTACATAGATTATACTGAATGGCCCGTTATGTCGAGGTACAGAGATACCGAGGAGGGACTTGACCTGTGACGTGAGGACCTGGAAGGCCAGCCCCGTCGTGAAGCCTGAGATGAGCATGTCTGACAGGAACCTTCCGAGGACCTCACCCAGTTGCAGCAGACCGAACGCTATCTGTCGGTGATGGAAGAAACTGAGTCTCGAGTCGGGTTTGTGTGAGTTTATTGCCGTTTAAGATTTGAGAAGATTTTTTAAAATTCAATAAAAAATGTGGTTTAATATCAACACACGCACGTTATTGTGTTTCCGGTCAACTACCTTTGTCTATGAACGAAAAAAGAAATAGCATGTATTCCACTTGTAGTTCCAAAGGCTTTTAGTTATTCGACCCGACCCCCCCTCCTCCCCCGAAAGCCTTCATCCAGGACACCCACCTGCCAAACCCCGACAACCAGAGACAGTGCAGAGGCGACCTGTATCGGAGTGTAGGTCACAGCTGTTCCATTGACGCTGTCCTGAAGGGGGCTTACGTCACGAGGGCCCTGTGGAGCTTCTTCGGCGCTTGAGGAGAGGTCCCCCACCGCCTGCACCATCACCATGCTCACAATGGCGGACGATCCTAAGGTGCATCAGTAAGGAATATTATTTCTGATACAAAGTTCGTTTCTCTAATTCATCAACAAAAGACATAATTTCGCAAAACACACCATTAAGAGTCAAGACAGTTGCCCGAGCTTACCCATGGAGATATGAGGAGACGTGCCTAATACCACGTACATCAGAACAGGGAAGAAGGCCATGTACAGGCCTACGACAGGTGGGAGACCTCCCAGGAGCGCGTATGCCATTCCTAAATGATAAATATAAATCCTACAGGTTATCTTCCTCCTCTATCTTAGATTATCACTTAATATTAATAATATTTTATTAATATTTGAGACTGCACGAGAATCTCACCTTGCGGGATGTGCATGATGGCTACGGTCGTGCCTGAAACAACATCTCCAACGAAGCTTGTGCGGAAATTATAGCGCGGGAGCCAGGAAAGGATGGGCAGCTTGGTTGTCACGGCGCCCCACGCGCGGCCGCGGTCGCACTCTCGCACACGATCTGATAACGTTTCGCACAAACCTGTACAAAGATATGGGTAAGATAACCGTAAAAGGATTTCTCATAACGGGGCAAAATTACAACGTCACCAAGTAGCAACGTCGCTTCCGAACCCCTTTGTGGGATTGCACACAGCTATCGAATACGATTTTCCCTTTTGTTGAGAAAGAACAGGTTTCGAAGCATTTTTCTGTTACAAGATTGTTTTTAAATGTTTGATTTGACATATTGAGAGTATTTGACAGAAGAGAAAAGAATGTAATTCCCAAATTATTTTATAGGAAAATCCCTTTAACTTGCACACTTGTTTATCTCGACAATGATAACTGCGTTTATCATTTTCTTTATTTTGGTTATAAGATCTCTAAGTGTTTCCAATCCGTGCTTGTCCAATCGTTTTAATTAGAAAACTGCATTTAGTTTCAAGAATTCTCGACTATTGAGACCCCAACATAGAATTATCCAAACCTAAACACAACCTTTGATACTGAAATAGAACCCAAACCTATAACAATTAACCCATTCCTGAGACAGGTGGACAGCTTATAACTGTAAATCCAGAACACAGATCACTATCAGCCCGACCTACTTCGCTTCTCCCCGGGGTTGTAATCGTAGGTGTGGTCCCTCTTGGTCACCGTGAGGGCAGGCCGCACCACGTGAAGTTCCTCTGGCGGATCGCAGGCCATTGTCACGTCTTCGAAAGAAGTTGCTGCTGGAAAAAAAAGAGAAGAAACTGAATATGACATTCTCTCTTTCAGTTTATATTCATATGAGAAGGGAAAAAAAACTATATATGAAGAAATAAGAAAAAAATGCGTATGTCCTTAATGACAAAGAAGTAGAGGTACCCAATCCCTTCTCTGAATACCGAAGGGCTTTTATTGTTTATCGGTGGTTACCATGACAACGAGGATGTCTCGGATGCCGTTCTTTCAAGATCATCGGGTTCTGCATCTAACAATAGTCTGCTTCAGTTATATAATTCATTACAATACAAATAAACTGCAATACCCTTTAGTCGTCACTCACTCCATGCGTCACTCCACAGATGTGTGTGGTTACGGACTGCCTGTTCTATCCTTCTGAAATTCGAAAAAATCCGAATCCCGAAGTGTGTCTCGTCTCAAAAGCTTCGGATAAAGAGATGTCGCGTCTGTATTTTCTTTCCTCGGTGATTAAAACCAAATCGTTATCTTCCTTAAACATTCCATGATATATCAGAGCTAATTAGACATTCTGAGAATATGTTTTATTTTAAGAAATTTTATATAAAAAAGAGCGTTCGTGTAGAAAAAAAACTCGCGGATTTTCTTTTCCCTTTCTTTGCATCCACCACGTAAAAATAAAGAATATACACTTTAATACCATTTTATAATTTTATTGCCTCTTATCTATTATTGCTAAGAAATTATTTTAAAAAATAATGCTGGAGGGTGAGCGTAGCCACGATGCTGAATGTTGAAGATACACGATTATTCTTAGCAACAAAGAAGTGATTCGTTATTACTGACAAACCAACTAATAAGTATGATAAAAAGTATTGGAAGATGTATATTTCAACAATACAATACATATAGTTTTTCATTTCTTTTACATAGTGTCTTGTAAATCACAATGTCTGCAGGCAAGGTTTGACAGCAACATGTATAGTCTGAAGGCAACGTTCA
>NC_091578.1:12478562-12483562 GCF_042767895.1 Penaeus vannamei | reverse complement strand
GAGTGATAATGATAACATCAACTATAATAATAAAGGTAATCATAATAATGATAATCATAAAGGTAAAGATAAAGATAATGATAACAATAATAATGATGATAATAATTACGATAATGTTAATGGTAATAATATCAATAACAAGAAGAATGGTGATAATAGTGATCATTTTTGTAATAATGATGAAAATAATAATTATGATAATAATGATAATCAAGGTGAGGATGAGGATGATAATTATGATAACAATAATAATAATAATGATAATGACAATAATAATGATGATTATAATGATAATAATGATAATAACAATAATAACAATAATGATAATAACATTAATAACAATAATGATAATAATAATAACAATAATGATAATAAGAATAATAACAATAATGATAACACTAATAATGATAATGATAATAACAATAACTGTAATAATAATAACAATAACAATGACAATCCGAAGGAGAAGAAGAACAACAATAGCAACAACAAAGTAAATTATCTGGAAAAACCGGGACAAGAACTATTTTCTTCCTAGATTCCAAGTAGTGGTGCGACTTCGAAAAAAGAACGGCGTTAGTTGCCATGCCCTGTCCCTGACTTTTTTATCGTATATTCACTAACTGGATTCTACTACCACTGCTGTTACCACTGATATTACTACTATTGCTATCATTATTGTTACCGATGCTACAACTACTACTATGCTACTACTACTATTACTGTTACCATTGCTTATAATATACAACTACTACTACTATCACCACTACTACTGCTGCTACTACTAGTACTATCGTGTGTATGTGTGTGTTACTCTTAGTATTCGTAGTAGTATAATATCAACGGCATTAACAAAATAATCTTAATGGCTATAAAAACAAAAATCGACATAATCAAAAAGACAAAATAGATAAGAAGATAAGATTAAGGGAGAGAAGAAGGTGGAGGAAAAACAATGGGTAAGATTTTTTTTCTTTCTCTTTTTCTTTCTTTCTTCGCCGAGGCAAAAACACTTGAGAAGTTTGTGTTCGAGTAGCCTCGGTGAATTCCCATACAGCATTCCACTTACCTGCCCATTATCAATTGATTAACACCACTTACCTTTCCATTATTAATTAATTACCGCTTCTTACTTGCCCATTCTCAATTGATTACCGTCTCTTACCTACCCATTATCAATAAATCAACACTACATACCTGCCCAATATCAATCAATTACAGCCCCTTACCTGTCCATTATCAATTAATTACTGCCACTTCTCTGCCCATTATCAACTAATTACCTCCACTTACCTGTCCACTATCAATTCATTATAATCAACACTCATTAATCAAGAACTTCTACCTGTCTAGTGCATCTCAACCTCAGTAACAATATTTCTGTAACAAAAAAATGGAAGAATAAAACAAGGGGCAAAGAAGAGGAAATGTGGGTGGTAGGAAAAGGGAGAGATATAATGGAGACTAAAGATAATAGATCATTCATAGATAAGCTGAGATTATGGTGACATCTGTAAAGACGAGCATGTAGAAAAGGCGATTTTCTTCCTAATTCTCCTAAAAGCGACTACTACTACTAACATTACTACTACCGCTACTACTATTACTAATATTACCACTACTACTACTACCACTATTACCACTACTGTAACTATAATTGCCACTACTACTACTATTACTAATACTACCACTACTGCTATTAATAATACTGCTACGACTACTACTACCACTACTACTAATACTACAACTACTGCTACTACTGCCACTACCATTACTAAAACTACTACTACTACTATTACCACTACCACTACTACTACCTCCACAATTACTACTACTACCACTACTACTACTACTACTGCTGCTGCTCCTAATACTATTACTATTTCTTCTACTAATACTATTAACAATGATAATGGTAGTATAAGTACTACTATTACTAAAACTACTACTACTTCTTCAACGTGTTTTGGGCTGAGAATTCATCGGCCATAATTCTTCACTTCCGCAATGTAGTTATTATCGATTGTCCAAAAATACTTGATTACGTCTTTAGCTTTTCTTTATATTATTATTTCTATTGTTGTTGTTGTTTTTCTTTCTTTCTTTTTGTAAGCATGTAAATATTGGCTAATATCTTTAATTTTCTAGATTCTCTTGCTGAGGATTGCTATGGACAGCACCTCGCTATTATATATATATATATATATATATATATATATATATATATATATATATATATATATATATATATATATATATATGTACATATATATATATATATTTTTTTTTTTGTAGTAAGATTTGTAGAGATTAAAAGAAAATATTAGGCCTAAACGTATTAAAACACTCGTAAAAGGACTATAATTGGAGTTTGAAGGGGATGTGGTTTTAAAAAAAGTGGGCGTGTCTCAGCATGTACGGGGCACCCTGATTGGCTGGGACATGTGGAAATCCCAATGAGGAAAAAAAACGGAAGAAAATTGAGGACGCTTGGCAAGAGAGGTGTATAGAGACTTTAGACGGAAGGTAATGACTCTAGGAAAGGGCAGTCTTCATCTGAATTCTGTACTGAACACGCCACGGGCCAGGAGCTAAGTGAGGGACCATTTTCGTTGATGTAGACTCCCATAGAGCTCCATAGTTACAAAGCTTGCCCCTTTAGACTTGTAAACAGATCTCAAGAAGTTGCCTTTGGACATTGTTTTTGTTTTTGTTGTTGTTGTTGTTGTCTTATGAAATTGATAACTCAGTCATTGGTGGCCTTTAACTTTATAAATAAGAGTTTGTGGCCCCGGCTTGGATACATAAACTCTAACTTAACACATCACTGAACTTCTTTAACTTATGTCAAGGATCACCTATTACTGGGTATCCATAGCTCATAATCGGCCATTCACCTTCTCTCCTTCCATAGGACTCATCCCCGCGACCCTCGCAGAATATATGAATATACACGTGTGTTTAATCAGTAATGATGGTATGATGAAAGTGATGAATAATGAAAAATATAGAAAAGTTATGAATAGCGATGTAAAGATAAGTTATCGATGAATATAAACAACAGAAAAAATATCCATTAAATTGATAAGAATTATTGCAAAGGTGTAACAGGATCAATCGCAGTGATCTATACACATTAGACCAAATATCTGTTTACGAAATGAAAGAGAGAGAGAGAGAGAGACAGCATACGGTAAATGTTTTCACTGATGATTTGGCTACAAAGGAAAGTGCGGTTAAACCAGAAAGCAAAAGGTTTAAGAATTGTGTTTAGTGTGTTAGAGAAAGAGGTGTGATGTTTTTTTGTTATTCTGGTCGTGTTTATCATCGGGCTCTTGGCTCGTGAAAGATAATGTGGGTGATTTAGTTGCGAAGACTTGAGACGAGTGATAAGGTTGAGGGTGTATGGTCCCTGGTGGTCATGGCCATGGAATTTAATATGGAGCATTGCGTATCGGCGTGTGTATGTGTATGTGTGTGTGTATGTGGGTGTATGTGTGAGTGTGTGTATGTGTGTGTATGTGTGTGTGTGTTTGTGTGAAATGTCATAGATATATATAATGTTGCCTATTATCGTATGCTCTTTTGCAATGTGTATCGTTATCATTAATTTCATTATAATTAGCAATGTTACCATCGTGGTAATTTCATCGTTACCACAATGATTAATGAAATGAAAACTGTTGGAAAGCGATGGCCGGGAATCGAACCGGGTCAAGTGCTTGGAAGGCAGCTATGCTCACCACTATACCACCATCGCCTTACAGCCATTAGAGATGTGACAAAATTTATCACACTTTCTTTGCTACTTGTGGTGGTGACGTGCAGTCAAGTTACTCTGTCTACATATCTACCGAATTGCTATCTGTGTGTGCGTGTTTTTGAAAGTGTGTTTATTTTTACGCATAATGTTTAATATGCATGCGTGGATATTTTCGGATTCGTGGACAGTCCGGCCCGACCGCGAGATAGGCTTCGCAATGGCGGATGGTGCAAGGGAAGGACGCCGGGCCGAATGCGCAAGTAGGGGGCGAACACAGCCGCGAATATCCTAGTTTTTTGGGGTTTTTGGTTTATTGTCCTTGTTTATCTAATTATTAATTTCGTTGTCGTTTGTTTATAGCCGTTGCGATGATCTCGAGTTTTTATTTTTTATTTATTTATTTTTTTTTTTTTGCGTAAAAAGGAAAAGTAATAGAGTTGGTGTCCTGTTGATTTACTGCGTAGAAAACGGGGAGTGACTCAACTGCTTTTCACCGGCACGAAAGGGAGAATAAAGAGACTAGGATGAATTTACTCTTTGTGTTTTTAAGCTCTTTAAGCTTTGATGTTCAATTTTCTTGCAAGGTTTGGAAGGTTGAAAGTTAGTTAGATATGATAAAAAGATAGATGGAGAAAATATAGGAGTGGAAGTGAGGAGGAAGTGTGAAGGTGATAGAGAGAGAGAGAGAGATAGAATGTGTCTGAGAGAGAGAGAGAGAGAGAGAGAGAGAGAGAATGTATCTGAGAGAAAGAGAAAGAGAGTATGTGTGTCTGAGAGAAAGAGAGAGGGCATGTGTGTCTGAGAGAGAAAAAAAAGAGAGATACAGACATACAGAAAAACTACAGCATCACCTCATTTCGAAACCTCTTCGCAACCGCTCCATTTTCCCGGGCCGGTCCGCACTTCCCTCCCCGAAATAGTCTCGTCATTCATGTCAGGAACGCCTAACGACTCAGCAAGTGCCACGGGCCTCGCCGCGAAAGCTGATAAGGCGCGAACCCGCCCTGGAATCCCGACAGGCTGTCCCGAGATCCCGAGCGAGGGAGTCGACGCCGCTCCTGAGTGTGGCCGACGGCTGCGCGTGTTTGAAAGCCGGTTTAAGAAGCGCGATTCGCTGCCTTCGCGGCGTCGAAGTCTCCCAGACGCCGGACTGTTTTGTGGTAAAATAGCCCTTATGGAATTGTGATGAGTTAGCCATCTACTGGTTAATTGATATGTTTACTTGGTTTATGTTTTT
>NC_091578.1:12473562-12476062 GCF_042767895.1 Penaeus vannamei | reverse complement strand
GAGGACTTAATAGGAAGAAGGCAGATTATCAGTGTACAGGAGGAGGGCATAAAGCAGAGGGAAAAGTCAGGATTCATAGGAGAAGGGATAAAAGGATACAGACAGGCATACGTAGAAGGGGGAGACAGTACGAGTCCGGGCAGACAGTTTCCACAGCGAGTAGAATTGAGGGTGCCTAATCACTAAACAGCGGGGAACGTAATAATACGTCCTTATTAGGAAAGGTGTGAGGCGTAATTTAACATCAGAATTTTTGGCTGGTGGATTTTCGCCCGCTATTCTATTCTATTGCCCGCCATTTAAGGGATAAGAAGGCTATAGGTTTGGCGGATGTGGTATAGCATTCCAAGGGATACGAGCAGTGTCCATCTTGAAGACAGGCAATTAATCTATTTATTATTCATACTAAGAAACAGGAAGAAAAGAGCCACTGAATTGAAAATTCATTTATATAAACGCATTAAAGTTAGTTCTTTGATTTATATATGCAGATATTTCAAGCAGGTGATTATTTTTGTAGGGTTTATTCAAATAAGCTGGGACATGCTTTCTTATCCATATGTTTGATTTTTGTTAACATATCATTAGAAAATGAAAAAGACTATATTCTTTTGTTAATCAAATTTAGTATAAATTCACCCCCTTTATCCTTAAATAACCTATAAATTTAAAGGAGGTGCGAAGACACTAAAATTTTCTTAGGGGTGCGGGCGTAAAGAACGTTGGGGACCACTGCTGCTCAGGATGGGAGCGGAAGCAATGGCCAATGGGGCAGGAGGGACCGAAGGAAGTGACCGAGAAGAACCCGGGGACAGAGATCAGGAGGCGAGCAAGGTCGGCAGAGACTGGACAGGGGCGCCTGAGATGGGTGCGGTCACCTCGAGAGATGGGCAGTAGAGAAGAAGGTGAGGAGGAAAGTGGGGAAGGTGAAGGCAAGGAAGAAGAGAGGGGGAAAGCCTAAATGAAGACGAGGGGAACGTATGAAGGAGGACGTGAAAGTGACAAGAGTGCGTAAGGAGATGGAGAAAGCGGATCCATTAAGTCTGAAGAAGAAGAATTGCTGTGTCAATGTACACGGCGGGACAGTCTAGAGACAAGAGATCAAATAATAATGTTTGCCTCTCTTTTATTCCTCTCCAAGACAACAAACGTAAGAAATAAAAGAGCTTCTAGTGTTTTCCTAAAGACAGATTTAATCTCGAGTCTGAAATGAGGAGGGAAGCTGCCATATTCAGGGACCTTTGCCCTTGTTTACGTGGCAGAAGCAGCAGTGAATGTCATCACCTTTTTATATACTTGATTTCTTACGGGATTGCGTAAGGAGTTAACAACGGATTTGGGATGAAAATTTAATAGGTGAGCTACCCATGGCCCGCGAATCTATTTTTCCCGATCTATGGAGAAATTGAGAGATTTATCGTCAGTGTGGTCTATCATAGAAATTGGGTTAGGATATTTATCTCTCTCTTGTTGATTATGTTACGGGCGTACCCCCCCCCCCTCTCTATCTCTCGTCTCTTCTCTTTTCTCTTTTCCTTATCTCTCCTCTCTGAAACCGCCTGTTTCTCCTTCTGTATTTTCCTCTCCATCTCTCTCTTCTCTTGTTTTTTTCTTCTCTTCTTTTCTCTTCTCTTCTCTTCTCGTTCATCTTCTCTCTTTGCTCACCTTTCTGACACCGCTTGCTTCTTCCTCACTCTCTCTCTCTCTCTCTCTCTCTCTCTCTCTCTCTCTCTCTCTCTCTCTCTCTCTCTCTCTCTCTCTCTCTCACTCACTCACTCTCATATTTCCATTTTCTTCTCTCTTTGCTTCTCCTTCTCCCTCTCCCTCTTTTCACCTCTCTCTTTCTTTCTCTTACTCTTTTTTGTATCTGACTCCCTCTCCCATTCCCTTTTTCTTCTGCCTCTCCCTTTCCTTGTCCCCACCCTCTCTCTCTTTCTCTCTCTCTCTCTCTCTCTCTCTCTCTCTCTCTCTCGCTCGCTCTCTCTCTCTCTCTCTCTCTCTCTCTCTCTCTCTCTCTCTCTCTCTCTCTCTCTCTCTCTCTCTCTCTCTCTCTCTCTCTCTCTCTCTCTCCCTCTCTCTCTCTCTCTCTCTCTTTCCCTTTCTCTCCTCTTTCTCCCTCTCCCTCTTCTCATTTTTCTCCCTCTCCCTCTTCTCCTCTTTCTCCCTCTTCCTCTTCTCCTCTCTCTCCCTCTCCCTCTTATCCTCTTTCTCCCTCTCCCTCTTCTCCTCTTTCTCCCTCCTCTCTTCTCCTCATTCATCCCTCTTATTCCCTCGATAATTATCAGTAAAACAAATCAACATATCTACATACGTACAGGGAAGCACGACCTTTCAATATAATTCTTAGAAGACCCTGACATCATAACGAGAAATAACTACAGCCTACAAAGCGGGAAGAGAACTAATTATAGACTACGCAAAAGCAATTTAGGAGCTTATACTTTTGTAAGCACTGTAGCGATTGTCTTTTGTTTATATTGTGTGTGATGACCCAATTTGA